>NC_141555.1:73318642-73618642 GCF_021556685.1 Rattus norvegicus
TATGTAGTAATATTGGCCTCTATAAAATTTAATATGTTCATACCTTGCCAAAACATCAACCACAATTACTTTTGAAATACTTCCTTTACTTACTCAGTGTTTTTTCTTAATATTGACTTTAAGATGCATTTAGTAAAATAAATATTGAGGAGGATGGAGGGAGGGAGGAGACTGAATGGGAGGGGAGGTAGAGAAGGGAGTGGGCTTTGGAGGAATTAGGTATAGGGAAAGCAGGGAAAAGAGAATTGAAGTCACAAGTGTGGGTTTGCGCATCTCTAGGAAGTGCCAGAGATCTGAGAAAGGCGAGGCTCCAGGGTGTCTATTGGGGTGACTTTAGCAGTGGGGATACAGATCCTTAATTTGCCACTTCTGTAGCCAGGCATGACTCCCAGTGATGTGACAAAGACCAAAATCCACACACAAAACATTCAATCTAAAATCAACACAGCCTACAAGACCTTCAGAGACAAAGATAGATAGAGCAGACATGGAAGGAACATCCAACCAATGGTTAGTGCAGATTGAGACCTACCCCACGGGCAAGCACCAATCTCTGAACTACTAAAGATACTCTATTGTGCTTGCAGACAGAATCCTAGCATAACTGTCCTCTGAGTGACTCCACCCAACAGCTGAGAGAAACAAGTGTAAAGATTCAACACCAAACACTAACTGGAGCTTGGAGAGTCTTTTGAAAAAAAAATTGTGAAGCATCGAGGCTCTGATGATATGAAGGACTCCACAGGAAGTCCAATAGAGTCAACTCACAGAAACTATTGGCGTATGTCAAAGACTGAAGCGCCAACAAGAGAGTGATCGTGGACTGAACCTGAGCCCCCAGGACATAGGTAGGAAATGTGTAGCTTTGTCTTCTTACGGGTTCCCCCGGCAATGGGTGATGGCATCCCATGAAGTTGGAGCACTGATTTTGGCATGTAAAGTGAGTAAATAAATAAATGAATTTTAAAGACACAGATGTCCCATCTACAGACAACATGTTTTGGGAAAACCCAATTCTAGTTGTTCAGTACCCACATGAAGACAAAGGCTGTGGAGTGCCTATGCCCTTTGAGGCCATAATCCTTTTCATTCTCTTCTTCCATCAGAGTCCCCTGGCTCCACCAGTGGTTTGGCTAGTGGATGTCTGCTTCTGTCTGAGTCAGCAGCTTAATGGAGTCTCCAAGAGGGAAGCCATGATAGACTCTTTTCTCCAAGCATAACAGATAATAGTGTCAGGGATCAGTGCTCATCCATGGGGTGGGTCTTAATCTGCACTAACCATTGGTTGATCATTCCTCACTCTCTGCTCTATGCACGGCCCTTTCATTTCTTGTGGTCAGAATAAATATTGGGTCAAAAGTTGGTGTCTCTCTCACTCCATTTGGTTTGCTCTCTGGCTACAGGAAATGGCTTCTTCAGGTCCATTTCACTGAGGCTGTGAGTCTCAGCTAAGGAAACACCCACTGATTAATGGGCATCTCTTACCCCAGCTCTCTGCCTCTTTCTGGATATGACCTCTACCTCCACACTCCTATCCATCTAGGCTGTTGTGTCTGGCCTCAGTAGCAGAGGATGTGATCACAGAGACTACATAGGCAAGGTGAGGAAATACCTGTGGGGTCCCCTCCTACTCAGAGGAGAAAGGACTGGGGGAAGGCTTGTGAGAGGGGTGAACTGGAGGGGGGCAGTGTGCAGCAGGTAAAGTGAATAAATAAACAAATAACTCTGAATATAACTAAGTCTACATGAAGGTAAGAAGCAGGTGTGTGTGTGTGTGTGTGTGTGTGTGTGTGTGTGTGTGTGTGTATGTGTGTGTGGGTTGTAAGTAAGTAAGTAAATTTGAAGTAAAGATCAGGTGTGCATGCGTCTGTGTGTGTGAGTGTGTGTGTCTGTGTATATGTATGTGTTTCTGTGTGAATATATATATATACATATATATATATATATATATATATATATGAAAATAAGCAGGTGGGTGTGTGTTTAATATTAAATTATCACATTTGAGAAAACAGTGATCTATGCAGAAGACAGGAAAGCTTAGGCACTATATTTACAAAAAAATGGTGTTTGCTGAAGATGAAGAAATGATTCGATGATCAATAGCATTATCTCCTCTTCCAGAGAACCCTGGGACGATCCCTAGCTCCCGAGTGACAGCTCACAAGTGGCTGTAATTTCAGCATCACAGAATCTCACACCCTCTTCAACCTCCTGGATACTAGGCATGCATGTGCTGCACACGTGAACAAGCACGTCAAACTCTTACATATGTTCAACAAAAAGTTTAAAAACGGAAGAGCAGTTCCTGTTTCGCATAATTTGTTTTTCGTGAATATTCATGGTGATGATCACAGTCAAACAAACACTGTATTTATCTATAGTGCAATCAAAGCCACTAAAATTTAATGATCACGAGTCACATAAAATCTATTTATTTAAAAAAATTACAATAATAATTTGCAGTAATGAAATTAAAATTTTATCAATATACAAATTAATAAACATAAATATTCTCATATAGAGCTGAAAATAATACTTTCCACCTATGTGTTTGGCTTTTATAAATATTGCAGTTTGTGGTTAGTTTTTTCTTGGTTTTTGGAGGAGTTCATTTCCAGGTATTAGACCATAAACTGTATAAACTCATGCAGAATACACTACAGGAACTTAGGCTCTCTTGTGTTGAATCCAGGAAGGTTGCTATCTGTTTTCCTTCTTGTCTGATCAATTTTCTCTATGTACATTGCAAGGTTATATTTGTTCTTGGATTCTTCCACGTTTGTGAAGCTGACAGATGATAGATGATAAGTGGAGAATATTTAATTTTTGAAGATCATTTTTTGAAGCTATATCCTGATGTGTGCACTTACAATGTTGTAGATTTTCCAATGCGTGGCCAAATGAACAGCTATTCATGGACTAAACATGCCTTATAACTACTGTTCCTTTGTCTTTTTAAAGAAGAAGTCAAAAAGGGGTGGTGTTTAATATAAAGGACTCTGAGGGGGAAAACAGGAAGGAGGACAGCATTTGAGATATAAATAAATTAATAAAATAAATAAATACAAAATATAAAGCAGAAGTCAAACTATACAGGAATATCAAATTTAATTGATAGGAAACAGTATGGTTTTGTATCGTAACCTACTTCCTGGATTTTATTTAATTTAATCAATCTAATGACTAATACTCATAAATCAGAACGTTGACCAAATCATAATAGCAATGTTTCTAGAACTGTACACTTTCTATTCCCATATCCAATGCAGAAATCCAGTTGATATTTAGTTATTACATATCTTATGACATTCTATTCTGTTATAATTCATTACAATTTTTATCTTCTGTGACAACACCTTTGAAGATAAATAATTACTTAGCTAGAATGTTTTTAAATTCTGATTTACTCAGTGTTTTTTCTCTTTTAGGTTGAGATTATATGTGCTAGACACAGATACCAAAAAGTGTTTTTTGCTTAGCTTATCACAGTTAATCATTAGGAAAATGACTGTCATCTTAACAACACCCAATTATGGAGCAATGAAATTATTTTAAATTATTTTCCTTTTGTAGTTAAAATATTTTAATGTATTTTTCTTTTGTATTTCCTTTTAAAATAGTAGAAGTAATAGGAGAATTACTTAAAGCCTATGGAAAGACTTTGTGTCTCTTCAAAATTTTAGGATTTGTTTTCAGCATCTCAGTCATTTTTTTACCAACATTTTGACCTGAATGGTCCTTACTGCATGTAAGTAGACTCAGAACAATGAGTCCGAGAAGAATATAATAATTGTCTTTCTTTTGGGTGACTGATGCCTAAGACAATACTGTAGTTTTAGTGTCATGGTAATTTTTTTAATGTCTTCCATATTTTCAGCACACTTAAATGGAATTTTATTTTTGTTTCATTATAGTCATAAAGACTCAAGATTCTAATTTTATGTTATTTTATTTTCTTGTTGAATAGCAACCTGAACCTAATGATCTGACACTAGCTGAGTTTTATATTTGTATTCTGTCACTTGTAAACCCACTTCAATTCCTGTATAATGTGTGCATGCATGATTTTGTGCGTGTGTGTGTGCTTGTGTGTTTGTACGTGTATTTGTACGTGTGTGTATGTGCATGTGTGTGTGTTTATCTGAAACTATGATATTAATGTTGAGAATCACCTGGCTGAAATTCTTTTCCACCGCCCTATTAGAAATCAAAAAGTGGAGGAAAGCCTACCCCTCTTCCAAAATCATAGGACCTAGGTGCCCAGAACTGAAGTATGAACTGTCCAAATGGTACACAAAGCAGAGGCTAACAATTCACTGTCCTGAGAACTACTTAGCAGTTCCAGTCCAATGCAATGAATTTACATGTACTGAGGAATATGGAATTGTAGAATAATGAGCTGAGATCATTTACAAACAATTTCTGGAAGATTTCCAAAGAGCTGTGAATGGATACAGAGAATTTTCAAGGCCCCTGAAACATAGCCTGTAGTTTAAAATTGTTTGCAATTAAGCATGGTGGTGAATAAAGAGAACACTCTAAAACAAAGTAATGTTTTTTTTTAAGTTTGTTTCAAGACAGCCA
This sequence comes from Rattus norvegicus, assembly GCF_021556685.1. Taxonomy (NCBI): domain Eukaryota; kingdom Metazoa; phylum Chordata; class Mammalia; order Rodentia; family Muridae; genus Rattus; species Rattus norvegicus. The sequence continues at coordinate 73,323,230 of NC_141555.1, forward strand.
GAAAGAGCACAGTGGTTTTGTTTTCTTTCTTTCACAGACTTTGCACCTTTTTGAAAGTGTATTTTGGGATCCTTAAATACCTATTTATTGGGCTGGGGATTTAGCTCAGTGGTAGAGCGCTTGCCTAGCAAGCACAAGGCCCTGGGTTCGGTCCCCACCTCCGAAAAAAAAAAAAAAGAAAGAAAAAAAAATACCTATTTATTATCAGAACTTTCTTCAGACCCAGAGTTCTTCTCAGTGCTGTTTTGACTTCTCGGTTCCTTAAGCTATAGATGATGAGGTTCAGCATGGATATCACTGTGGTATGGAAGATGACCTAGAATATATCAACTCCTTGTGGGTGGTAAGATTTGGGCTTCAAGTAGTTTTGTCCCAACCCTACAAGGCAACCTAATCCACATGAAACAATTGCCAAAGGGGCACTTACCTCAAAACTCATTTGATTGCATAGTAAAGCTGGGCCATATACTGGTAAAAGACCATGGTTGCCAATAGGCAGCACTCAGTTGTACCAAAAAGTGTGAAGAAAAAACATCTGTGGCACATCCCTCCTGAGACATTCCTCAGATCTCACTTACAAGGCTCTAAATATCTTGGGTATGACAGAGCCAGTGTAACCAATTAACAGGATACATAACTTCACCAAAAAGAAATACATGGGGGTGTGTAGAGATGGACTAGTGTAGATAGCAAAGGCTATGAGAGTAGAATGAGGGAGAACAGGAGGAAGCATTCTCCAGGAACCTCAAAGTTCTTGGCAATTGCAAAGCATTTGACAGACAAGACTTTTTCCTGCCACAAAGAGCAATTGACACAATTCACACTCATCTCCAGGAAGACAGCAGTAAGCCATTAGAAGGATACTTGAAGATGAGAGATATTGATGTTTTAATACTTTTAGAAAATCAGTTACATCAGAGTCAAAGTCTTTCTCTGTAGACAAAAAATCAAAGCTTAGAAGTGATTTTTCTCACAGATTTTCATATCTAATACTTTCTCTCTTAACACCTGGGTATTTTCCAAAGTGTGCTAAGCATTGAGCCAAGTGTCCAAATATTTACAAAGATAGTGCAAGCTTGAATCCTGGCATTAGTGAACCTCAGGCAGAAGGTTTATCATGGGTCTGAGTCCAGTTTCACAAGCTGTATAAGCAATCATTCAAATTAAGGAAAAGAAAACCTTGAATGTATCTCAATTTTTTACCCATTCTTATCATTCACGAGTTATCAATGTTATGCTGAAAAACTGATCAACCCACACATTTTTATGTTTCCATGTTGCCATAGTTATAGTCTTTCCAACCACCCTGTGTGTGTGTTGGGCCCCGATTATTCTCTGATTGCTATTATGAATATTCAAACCCACACAATAAAGGTATCATTTCCTCACAACTCATTATTTTTGAAGATAAAGGAAAATAAAATAATCATTTGATAAATAAATTATTACTGGTTTTAATACATAGAATTAATGCAAGGCACATATCGATGTCTGCACAGTAACGAGGTCATCAGAGAAGCTTTTTAAGATGTGTAAAGTGAGCCATGAAAGTGAAGAAGGATCATCCACACAACACCATACCCCTCATGCCACAACCTTCAATATGAAAGCTTGTATTTGTAACTTAATAGTTCCTGTCTCTTTATAGAACATGTTTTCTTACCAGGAGTATCACTGTGTAAGCATTAAATTTCTGTTTTCTTAATATCGTTAATGATATTCTATCAACCAGACTATTGATTTAAATAAAGAAAACTAGAATAAAAGATGTATTATCTGGATATGTAGTCCAGGCTAACCTGAAATTCCTAATTTCTCTCCCTCATTCTCTTGAATGTCAGTATTATAAGAGCAAGACATTGTGCCTGGCTTGATAGAATTTCCTTCCTATTCTTTCATCTGAACATCATAGAATTCCAACAAACTACCTGTATTTCTTTACACACAGTATCTTTACAGTTCATTCCTCTTTGTTCATTTTTGCATATGGCACCTGCTGTGTGCTTGCTTGGTTACTTACTTGGAAAACTGTTCACTTCCAGCACAGCCTTGTATGTGTTCAAATACCATCCTTCTCTTCTGTCTATAGTTACACTCTGTTTTTCACAATGTAACTGATAAGGTAGCTGTTAGCGCTGTGGTGGTGACTACTTTTCATCTTGTTCACATTGTAGCCTTATATGGAAACTGAGTATGGACTGCAAAGTTCTTTTCATTATGTTTACCATCCTTAATAATCTCTGAGCTCTTGTGTAATAAGAAGCTCCAGTATTTAGCTTAGTTTGGTTCCTTCGGGATTCTGCCTTTCCCTTCCCATTATATCTTTTGAAGATATAATGTCCTCATATCCCTCAAATATTGGAATGTGGCAAACTCATTTTTCTCACACTCTGATAACTTTTCCCTTCAAATGAGATGGCCTCTCCTGTCTTGAGTAGTGAATATGTCTTTTCTGAAGTTTGGGTTTTTTGCCAAAAAATACTCCACTCTTTCCTGACAAGAGTATAGTAGGAGATATCACCAGCCTCTTAGGCTCTCTTTCTATTCACTTGATATCATGAAACGTCAGAGGTATGTGAGTAGATCAGCAAATGGATGATCAACAAATCAAATGTGGGTTTCAGTATTTTCAAATTATAAATAAATAAACATGTTACATATGTTCATAAATACCATATAAGAAACACAACCACATGCACACATACACAAACACACACACAAACACACACACACACACACACACACACACACAGAGAGAGAAAAACACACACTTTTATGCCACATCCACATTTGTGCCTATATATTCATGCAGAGAGAGAGACACAGGAAACACAATAGGGAAAGTGCACGTAGAGATTGTACATGAACTAAAATGTTAGTATAAATAACAATGAAGGATAACAATATTTGTTTACATCCTGCTTCACCATTTGGTCACTTATAAACAGGGCTAAGAAAAAAATGTATTCCCCATGAGTTTTCTTTTCTGTAAATACGTTAATTTCCCAAATCACTTAAGTTGATTGTGTGTGGAATGCTTGTCATCTACGTGCGTCATGAGCATGTGTGCACGTCTACCCACAAACATTTCAGATTTACATTTTATACACTCTGTTTTGGAGAATTTCTCACCATGTTACATAATTTTTGTTTCTATTCACTAATTGATAACTAGATAAATTTTATACTGGGGATAATGAAAAACACAGCTCCCCAAAACAACAACAACAACAAAAAAAGAAAAACAATACATAGTTTTCTTATGGGGGCAGGGGAAATAGTCAGGTATAATAGCTTATTAGATCTATTAGATTAGATCTGCCCATTCATGCAAAGTTATGAAAATCTAAGTGTAGAGAACATAGAGTAGACTTAAAGCTCAGACAATTATGAAGCAGGAGTGCTCTTGTAAATAACTGACAATTTAGTGGACTCTGATCTTGTAGAAAAAATGCTTGAATCCATAGGATTCTATTGTGATGCATTTCACACTTATTTTGATGTACTGTAAGTATTTCTCCATATTAAATTAAAACAAACAAAAACAAATAAATAACCTTCCCACAGCCAACACAGAAACAGACTACATTTTTATTTGAAATATGTTTAAAGCAACTTCCTTTTCCTTAGTAGTTTCTGTATTTTTATTGGTAGCTTTCTAGAGAGTGAGGCCGTGCCACTCCCAGTAAAATTTTCAAAATATCAACTCAAGAACTAGCATGTTTTATTTACATTTGAATTTGTGCAATAAAAATGATTCATGAGAAATCTAGAGGCTGGGATTTTTACTGTGATCTTTGTTGCAGAGACTGTAATTAATTCTTTACACAAAGCTTTGATTGTTGTTAGGTATGATACTGGCTTAAGTAAGTAAGGGACTGTTCATTCTCCCCCTTAACCACAGCTTCAATAGCCTTATATACATGTCTAAATTACCAGTACCATCCATGTTCATTGAACGGGACTTAAGCAAAATTAGAGTGCTGTTGGCTGTCACCAAGCTATTTATGCCACTGCCCTGCCCTTTTGGTTATCCTGCCATGTTGATCATTGTGTTTTACAGGCTTGATGTGAACAATCACTTGAAGCTGGCAAGACTGATGATTGTAATTACAGGTTATACTAGAAATTCGACCTGTGCCTGGCACATCTTGCTTTATAAGAATAGTGACTTTCTGATAGGCAGGAGGATGTAAAAGTTAAATTTGGTCTTAACTAAAAAAAGTAAATTAACTTTTTCCTGCTACAGCATCTTTAATTAACTGAAGCAAAAAAAATCTATTTACTTAATGTTGGGGAAACATCATTTAACAGTATAATCCATCTCCTTTTAAGTTATAAAAAGTCACAGATAGTTGGAAGCTGTCATACTCTGTAAAATTGGCATCAGGATAGTGACAAGGAAATATTCTCTGTTTTATGCAAATGCATAATAATAATAAACAAAATTATGTACCAAGCTTCATGCTTTAGGTAACTAATTGCATGCATTCAATTGTATCTAAGATAATTTCATATTAGCTAGGTATCAAGTGCTTTATAATTATGATTAAATTATTAATTAAATATTAAAATAAGCATACAAGAGTTACCAAGTAGACAGGGAAAATACAATATATTAGAATAGTCAAAAATATTTATTAAAATCCAAATGATGAAAAAATTGTATATATAAAAGCAGCCTGGAGTTATATGTCACCTTAAAGTGTCATAGTGTGTTCCAGTGAGGTAGTTTAGCAGATAAAATTTCATGCCATGAAAAACCAAGAACCTAAATTTGATACCTACACATATATGTTTGAAAGACTTCTATATTCACCACATGACCAGAACACATAAAAGCTTACACAGAATATTAATAATGAGACTTATGAGAACAATAATAATAAGAAAATGAAAAAACAAAACTCTAGGAACATTTTAAAGAAATAATGTATTGGCCTTAAAATAGGAAATTCAACACATTTTCTTTGTACATTTACTATTCAACTTTTACTTCATTCTATATGGAATAAAAATCACATCAGATGGATTGTATAAAGAAAGAGAGGACTGCAAACTGTAAAATTAATATAGGCATTGCAGGGAAAGAAACAGAAACTATCCCAAGGTTCGATAAGTAAACATTTAGAGGATTTACTGCATAATATTAACATATTTAATCCAACACATCTTACGATGAAAAAGAAAAGAAAGCTGGAAAATATAATGCCTGAATGTAGTCATAGCACCTAAAATGTGGCAAGATGTCTCAAATTCAAAGATACCATGAAATACATGAGAACATTATAAATAGTTTGATTTTATTATGGAATAAGTATTGTAGTGTTAGCTTAGTAGTTAAGAGCACTTACTGCTCAAAGAGCAAACATGTTCAGTTTCCAACACCCAGGAAGCCACTTGCAACCAGCTGTAAATGCAGCTCCAGGGGATCTGACAGCTCCTGGTCTCCCCAGGTGCCTGTGTTCATGTGCACAAATCTATTCATAGACATTCACACATAACAGATAATTAAAATAAAAACATTAATGAATGTATTTTCTGCCAAAATTATAAATAGTAAGCCTTCTACATATGCAAACACAATTGATGCAATGTAATAAGAAAGGAGACAATTCGCAAATAGTACTTAGCGTAAACTAAGGATTAATGCTAACACAGTTCAGTAAGCATAAAATTCTAAACTTCACGAGTGAATTGCAATGTGGATGTTAAAAAGAAACTAGCATTTTAATTTTTGAGTAAACTATTTTATAAATTATATTATTTATTTACATTATTTCCATTGTACACTCTCCTGGTCCCTTCCCACAGTTCCTCATCCCATTCCACCTCTTCCTTCCCTGACTCCAAGAGGATATTCCCCAGATCCTGCCAGGCACCATAATCCCTGTCGACTCAAGTCACTCAAGGGTTAGGCCAGACCAGCCAGTCCTCTGCTATACATGTGTCAGGAACTCAAATCACTTTGTGTATCCTTCCTGGTTGGTGGCACAGTGTCTGGGAAATCTCAGCGGTCCAGATTAGTTGAGACTGCTGGTCTTCCTACAGAGGTTGCCCTCTCCTTCAACTTCCTCAATCCTTCACCTAATTAAAGAACTGACAGAGACTGATAACTTTTTAAAATATATGTCCTATTTAATTTTTAATGGTATAGTATGGGTTTTAATATAAAATAGATGGAAATTTGGCAGTATTTATACAAGTATTGCATTAATTAACAGCCTTGACATCATTCCAACAACGTGTTTTGTAATTTGTACAAAATATAATGTAAATAATCACCATTGAGAACAGTGCCTGAGTCAGTGTCCATGCTGATTTTCTGTAGTAAACTTTAGTTAATGAAAATGAAAATTATCTGAATGCCACCATTAGGTTATTATTTAAGCAAATGAGTATACTACCATTTATTAAATGCATGATGTTCCATGAAGAAATTCCCCATGAACATGTATTCAATATATATTTTTAAATGAAAAACAAATGACAGAATTATGTAATCAAACTTCATAAACATAAGATTTACACATATTCTATAATTTTGTTAATGTAGAGTAAACCTACCTCAACAGCAGGGGAGGAAGTAGACAGAACACTGGGAGTTCTAGGTCAATTTGAACTACACACTGAGACATAATTTTAAAAACAAATATATCAGATTTGAAAGAATGTCTGTCAAAGTGTTCTTAGTGGTTACATTTGGAAGTTTTAAGAAAGCAAGTTATTCTTTGACAACACCATACATGCACAACACATGTATGGAAGCCCTCTAAACTCCCAATCTCCTATGTGCCCCAACCAACATACCTTTTTACAACAAATCCCCATAGCACGTGCATGTCTTTTATCTTTTTTTGCTTCATGACTCCCTGGATATAACCTGAGCCTCTTCTGTGAGCATGGGCATGAAGCTATACACGTAAGAACCGGTAAGACACCCCTGGCTACATCATTTTCTATTATCCAGCACTGCGCTTAGTTCTTTAAATAGGCAGGATCAATATTATATAGAGTCTATTCCGATAGATGTAACTATTATTTGTTACTCAGTGCCACAACTGTATCATGCTCAGAGGACAGATCCTCACTGATCTCCTTACCTATTAATTAGCCCTTGAAAGAAGCCAAGCCCTGCATATCACCTTATCTCTAAACTGGAAGTTATCTTCAATGGGTAATCATTTGAATATGAAAACTTAGTTTTCTCCAAGGGAATCTAACTGGGTACATGAACTAATTTTAAACGTAGACTTCATATAAAGCACTAACGGAACTGAACATCATCTTTGGAGGATCCTTGTCTCATAATGGGTTAGGACTTTTTCTTCAAAATGTCTTTTTCCTTTTGTTACTTGTTTATTTATCTATTAATTGTTACTCTGTATGTTTTGTGTGTATATTTTTTCCTGGTTTTATGTTTCCATGGAATTCCTGAGTGTGTGAATGGAAGTCTGGGTCTCTGTGTCTGTATCTGATATTTTACCTTTTATTGGCTCTTTTCTATCTGCTTGTTTTGTTCTACTCCAGTTCATTAACTTTTATTTTATTTTTATCCCTTAAATAACTGTTTGTTTTCTAGTGAGTGTCAGAACAATGTAGATACAGATGACAGGAGAGGAATAGAAGAAAGGGGGTAATAGAGGGAAGGGAAATCATAATTCAAATATATTGCAACAGAAAGTCTAATTTTAAGAAAAGAATTTTAAAAACATACTTTTTAGTGCCTGTCTGCCCCCGTTTCTCAAAGTCTTAACTAGTTTCATATCAAAAGTTAATGAAAATATTTTAAACCCTTTCCAAATCACAGAAATTGATTTTATTAGAGCCGATCTGGAACTGCAACTATGGGAGTGAAGCTTCTATAGAGTTGCCATAATGCAGTAGGTGAGTCTTTAAATATTTTCAGAGACATTAATCCACTGAGGTTCAGTGGGAGTTTCACATGATGGATGTTACAAATTATGAATTGGAAGATATATATTTTTGATACTTCAGTTTTCATGAAACATTTCAAGATTAAATTAAAAGTTGTATGGGATACAATCATGGAATATGTATGTTCCTTTGAAATTTTCAAAATTAACCCAGATAATACTAAAATATCATTAATAAATCAGAACATATTGTATCCTAAGCCCATATCAACATGACAATTAAGAAATAGAAGTAGATGCGTATTAGTGGATAAAAGCTGTTTCTGGAGAGGCACTATAGTATTTCTGGGACAATTTCACTTTGTTGGTAGATGGGTTAAATCAAAGTCTGATAATGAAAGTCTTGCTGTAAAAGTCCATTCTCTCACTAAGGGACTCTCAAACCCTTTTGTATAGAGCGCTAGCAGTTCAATCAATCATCTGAAGCAAATTTGGCAATGTCTTTATAACATTATAATTAATTTATAACATTATAATTACTTATAACATTATTATTACTAGTGTTCATCAACATCTATTCTTCAAGCAGAATACTTCTCATTTCATTCTTCAGTGTAACAAAATTCTAAGTTCAATTTCATTTAAATTAGATGATGTTGGTGATGATGGCGTAGATAATGGTGTTCGGGGGACTGGGGGTGGTAGTGGTGGTGGTGGTGGAGGTGATTATGAAGATGACGTTGAAGAGGTCAAGAAAGAACTTTTTGGACAGAAAACAAAGCCCTAACTATTTTCGATGTTTTTCGTATCTTTAGTGTGTATAAGATCGACAGTGAAAAATAATCCATTGTAAGTGCTATCTTGGAAAGGAAGAGGTTTAATCTCATCAATAGTCCACAAACCAGAAGAGAAAGCAAATTTTGGCATGAGAAATTTATATGTATTCTCACATGAAACCCTTACCATAATTATAGCAATGAATCAATATAATTGTGTGAATTAGCAAATTGCCTTTCATAGTTTAAGTAATTAATATAAAGTGATCATGTACAGAGTGAAATCCATGGCTCTCGGACCAAAGCCCATGGATTTAATATCTTGTTGTCCTAGGATTTTAAAAATGAATGACATAATTGATGGCAATGTACTACCCTGAAATTCTTACCATATAAGTGACAAAGACACCATATTATATGCTGTGTATCAGGTTAGACTTTTTTCATTCATATGTATTCAGAGTTTCAAAGAGTAAAATGGTTGAGGTTAAGAACAGGGCATTTTTCGGTTTGCATTTAAATCTCTAGTGTGCAGTTTGGTTTTGGTGGATCATTACACAGTGTTTCATTTCATCTTATTTGAACAGGTAATATAAGGTAACTGTACAGATTAATGAGCCTCAGTTCTATATTTCCATAATGCAGACAGCATTCACTGAATTAATGTAACTACTTTTTTTTTCACTGACTTTCCTGCAACTTACCAAAAGTTAAGATACTGTATTCTACTTTTAGGGGGAAAATTGAGTTCCATAGGATATCAAAATCCTTAATAGATTTTCAGAATTTTTTCTCATTTTAGAAATTTTATTTATTCTCCATACATGTATGTACAATGTACCATGATCACACCTATCATTAGTATGGTTCTACTCCCCCCAGATACATTTCCTTTCCAGTTTCATCTTCTTTGTATTTTCCATTTTTCTTTTCTTTGAAATCCATTTGTTCAGTGAGTACTCACTACTGGGATGTTCTCTAATCTTGTTGTCTTAATCATGTGCAGAACATGTGCATAAGAGTGTAGCTGAGGGGGTCGGGGATTTAGCTCAGTGGTAGAGCACTTGCCCAGCCAGCGCATGGCCCTGGGTTTGGTCCCCAGCTCCGAAAAAAAAAAAGAAAAAAAGAAAGAGTGTAGCTGAAGTGAGACCATCGGTCCAATAATTGTGTCATGTCCAGAAGTCACAATTGCATCCTCCCTCCCATCACGTTCTGCCTTCTCCTTTTAGGCAATGTTTCCCCAGCCTTATGCTCAGCATTCTTCTTCTCACGCTTTTAGCACGTATATACGTTACACATATCTGCTCTAATTGCAGCACAGTACACGTATACTTTTCTCTGACCACGGCTCATGAAAGCTGTAATCTATGGACAAAAACAATAAGAATTGTAGGGCAGTTTTACAACATGGCCATTTAGCAAAACAGGAGTAGTAGAATCCTCTCTACAGCCATCTGAGACATGGGAAAACTTTGACCGTGTTTATAACATGACATCTGACTTTCCTTCTATAGAAGAGGCTTCAAAGTCACACAAACAGTAGTTGCCTACTTTCATAAGATTAAGGCATTTGTCCTCACAGTTCTGTTTCTTTCAATTGGGACAATGATATCTAGCTTCATCAATATCCGTGCCAATGATGTAATTGTGCTCATTTTATGGTTACATAAAGGTCTATTGCCTATATATGTTATTTATCCAATTTTGTAACATGGATATTGTGAACTGTGAGAAGATAAACTCATTTAATGTAGGTATCACAGAAATATACAGGTAGATTCCTACAGGTACATATTTCATTAGTGGTACTACTGAATCACAAATGATTTCAGTTTTTAGTTTCTATATCTTTTTCTATAATAGTTATATTAAAATTTAGTCTGAGCAACTGTATACCAGGGTACATTTTCAAGCAACACAGTATAATCATTGTCATTTGTATTTATACTTAACCAATGATTTGTGGGTTTAGTATTTTTCATGTACATTTTGATAATTATTGTGCAATTATTTTAAGCATTTGTTCTAGTGTGTAATATATTTCTGAAGAATAAGGTATATTGGGTCTTATGCTATGGATATGATCCCTATGTCAGATAAAGAGTTGGAAAACACCTTCTTTTATGATAAGGTAAATTGCATCATCATTGCACTGATTCTTCTGCTGAGTTTCAAGTGCTGTTCATGCATATATATATATATAAACTAGAAATATCTATGGGAAGGTGAAGGAGAGGAAAATGTAAGACCAAAAATATGTTAAATGCTATATATATATATATATATATATATATATATATATATATATATATATATGGAATCTTCAGTTCATGTATTTGTTCATGATAAAAAGCATGTTATTTAATGGGAAATAAGTTTTATGTTAACGACTCTAGCTCAATCCTCAATACTCAGTTATATTTCTTTTGCCCACTGTCCTCGTTTGGCATAGCTATGTGTGCCTTCTGAAGAAAATTGCATTCCCAGACCTCTATTTATGACCTCTGGTGGTAAGGAGAGAGAAGCTAAACAGCTATCCAAGAGGAAGTCCTCAAATTGAGATTGGATTCAGAGCACAGTATTTATCTACAGTGAGACTATAATCTAGGAGATTACTGTTAAAGAAATAGCAAATTGTGTAATATTTTTTTTAATTTCCATACCAAACGCTGTCACTCCCTTGTCACTTCCTCAGAGTTCTGTCCCAATCCTCTTCTCTCCAAAGATGATGACACGGCTTGTTATGGCCCCAACTCTGAAACATCAAGTCTCTACAGAATTAGGCACATTCTCTCCAACTGTAGCCCGACAACGGAAACCTGTCTGGGAACAGATTCCTCAGTCAGGCTACAACTTTCAGGACTTCCCCCACTCAAGTTTTTTGCGGAAGCCGCATGAAGATTGATCTACCTGTCTGACACATATGCACCAGGGGCCTAGGTCCACCCTGTGCATGATCTTCGGTTGGGGGCTCAGGCTCTAAGAGTTCCCAGTGGTCTAGGTTAGTTGACACTGTTGGTATTCGTGTGCAGTTCCTATTGCCTTTTGGGCCATCAAACTGTCCACAAGCTCCATCCATTGTTTGGCTGTAGGTGTCTGTATCTCTCTGAGTCAGCTCCTTGGTGGAGTCTCTCAGTACAACATGCTCCTATGTGCAAGTGTAACACAACAACATTAATAATGCCATGAATTGGTGCTTGGCCATGGGATGGATCTCAATTTGCACTGGCATTCACACAGTCGCTGATTTTCTTTTAGATTTGACAAATTTTGCATAGATTGCTTTGTGGGTGTACTTGTATCTTTAACCCTCCACTGGTGATCCTTCCTGGCTACAGGAGTTGACCACTTCATGTTCCATATCACCAATGTGAGTCACAGCTTAGGAACCCCCATAGATTCGTGGATACCACCCTTATCCCAGGACTCTTTCTCACCATGGAGATTTCCCCTATGTCCTCATCACCATAAGTTCAAGATTTCCTTTCCTTCTCATAACTATCTGGCCATATCTCCTGTCCCTTCCCACACATAATCCATTCTTTTCTCCCTTCCTTCTCCCATCCAGTTCCTTCCCTCAATCTCCCTCCAAGACTATTTTATTCCCCATTCTAAATGAGATTCAAGCATCTGCACTTGAGCCTTTCTTCTTGTTTATCTTCTTTGGATCTATGAGCTTTATGGAGGGTATTCTGTAGTTTATGGATATTATGAACTTATAATTGAGCAATTTCAACAAGCCTGCTGAATCATATTTTTATAGTAGTATATCAACATTGAAATTATAGTTCAGTAAGAGTGAATGTCAGGAGGGGCAAAAATTAAGCAAAAAGCAACTTAAACATCGATCAAATCACATAATTTACCAGTTGATATTCTTATAATAATAATACTCTACCACCATAAGTAATTGTTACCTCTCAGGCGATTTTTTAAATGATACCAAAATTGGCAGGTAAGTGATTTTTTTTACCAAATAATTATGGTTTTTTTGACTAAGATCAAATAAGATAAATATATTGTTTTGATATCACTTACTGGCATTTTTTCTCAAACATGATGTATATTGCATTAAACGTTAAGGTATTATCCTACCTCCGAAAAAAAAAGAAAAAAAATTACGATATCAGTTTTAAATTTTAATATTTATTTTAACCAAACCTATAAAGTAACAGGTTGCCTTATGTCATGTTTGTAGACATTCAACTTCTTCCTTCCTTCCTACTTTTTCCCCATGCCCACTATGTCCCTAACACTTGCACTATTCTGTCTGTATTATTCTTACTTTTACATTCATATTCCACATGTTCAATAACATCCAACCCATAATGTTTAAAACCCTACTCTCTAATTTCTTGAGATCCATTCCAGTTTAATGAACTCAAACCACTAACAGCTTCACATAAATACAAGTATAAGAAAATGAGATTCTATTATCTACATTGGAAAGAACACATGGTATTTGCCTTTCTGAGTCTTTGTTACCTTACTTGGTATATTTTCTAGTTGTATCTATTTTCCTGAAACCATCATAGTTTAGTTTTCCTAGGGGTGAATGAAATACCATTGTGTATATAGTGTCAATCTTGCCTATCTACCTATCAATGAATATTCCTTACTATTCTCAATAAAAAAACAATAGATTTCTTTATGAATAACGATGAGAAATCTCAGATACATAAGTCAAGATTTATTACTGACAAACTAAGACAAAAATTTTGAAAGATAAATATAATAACATCTTTGTGTTTATATTAACTAGAGATGTGTATGTTGATAACGTAGTATCCATAGTATTTTATACTAATTAAAAATGGAGAATATTTAATAATTTAGAGAAGGTTTGTAAAATTGTCCATCATTAAGTGATATTTCCACTAAAAATTTAATCTTTTTATAAAATATTTTGATATATATATGTATATATATACATATTTAATTTAACTGCAAAATAAAGCACATTAAAAAGTTACTGGAATAAAAATCAATAAGAAATCCAAAGACCTGTTATATGAATAAACAGCAGACTAGGAATTATTGAAAACCTCTCCAGTTAAATTAAGAGACTTAGAAAGGAGTTAGCATTTTAATTGAAATACACATGTTGAACAAGATACAATAAAATCCTGAAACTCTAGCAAGATGGTTACAATGCATTCCTATCTGCTAAGGTTTCATCACACACATGGTACATGAAGAGAATGTATATATGAGAAATATTTATTCATAATTAACATTGTAACTTTCTTCATAAACTCAAGCAGACATGTATCTATTTTGTTGCTTAAAAAGTATGTACAAACTACGGCTTTTGATAATAACACTAATATTTCAAAACTATCATGTAAACATGCTAAGATTTTAATACAAAAGCCAGAGGTTTCAGAGCAACAATAGAATCTTAAGATGAAAAAGAAAAATGTTCTACGTACATAGACATGCATAATGAAGTCCCCAGCTAACCAATACCAGAGGGGTCAAATTTATTGTCCTATATATTCCATAGAATTATCTGTCCCAGTTCATTATCCCTTAGCTCACTTTTTTCTTATCTTTCTCTGTTTCTTATCTTCTCAGAGCAGGTTGTATTTCTCACAAAATTTGTTCAAATCATCTGATCTTCACTCCAACAAAAAGAAGCTGTATACTTTAGAGGAAAACCAATTAAAGGTTCTCATTCTTTATTGTGCACCGTTTTAGATTAGATTTTGTATGCTTAATAGACATCTACACCTCAATGATGTCCTTTCAAGATTGGTCTGAAATCCACCCTTAATTAACAATGTAAAAGCCCTTTAGCTAATCACAGAAAAGCCTTCAAAGTATATTTATTTGGGTTTATTTAATAAAAATTCAGCTTGTAGTTTAAGCATAATAGTGATGGAAACATCTTTTCATGCATTTTCAGTGCCTTCACATTATTTTATAGCTAAAATATTGCATTAGACTCAAGATAAAATTGTTAACATCTTACTAAAATAAAATGAAAATTTTTTTCTTTGTATAATACAGAACTTATAATTGAACTTTTTTCGAGACAGTGTTTCTTTTGTATCCCTGGCATTACCAGAACCCTCTCTTTCCCTTTCTCTGTAGACCAAGCTGGCATTGAATTTGAGTTCTTCTGCCTGCTTCTACCTCCCCAGTGCTAAGATTAAAGGCCTGTGCCACCACACCCAGTGCTTTCTACATCTTTAACAAGCTCTTGTCTGATTATATTCCTAATCTTATTAAGTCAGTTCCCTAGAAGTACCTATAAGAAATCCAATAACAACATCATATTTTGCACACCTAAATCCATCATCCTGAGTTACTGATTGATCTAGTCATCTAACAAGCTCTCTGAGGGAACTGAAAACAACAAATAATTGCTTTCATTACAGGAATAAAGAAAAGGCCTTCTCACTGCACAATCTCATGATATCATGGAACAATTCTTCCAACATTACAAAGTGAAATCTCATAAAAATCCCTGTACCTGAAGCCACAGTTTCTTACCTTGTGTTTGGTTGTGCACACTATGACTGCCATTTCATTATAACCAGGTTGAACCAAAAGGTATTCTCTGCCCCAAGGATCCATTTCTATTATATTGTCATAATCAGCCATGTTCATTTAAATTTAACCACCTAGCACACCAAAGTGAGGATTTATAAAATACCCAACAAAAAACTGGGAAGAAATGCTACAAAAATAAATTCATGCCTAACAAAGAAACAGAATGTCTTTTACTTGTTGTAACACAGCGTCTATACATTTTCATTGTATTGATTGGTTCTGGGTATATTTGCAAGCCAATAAAATTGTATTTAAATCAGGAAACAACTTGTGAGATTTAGTTCTGTCTATTCCATAGCCTATGAACACTAAATTTAGATATCAATAGATATTAATAGAGAGCAATTTTCCATGTTGTGTCATTTCACTGTTTCTCAGATTTTTTTGTATAATTGAAACAGTATAGCTAAAGCTTGTTATTTAATATTTTCCCACTCCATTTCAATTTCTACTGTAATTCTGAATGATAAGTCTAACTGGAATCTGATTACATATATTGGCCCCATACTTATTTTCCTTAAAATCATGAAGCAAAGTTTTATATGCTAGAAAGTATACTTTGGGAGGATATTTTTTTTATTAACTTGAGTATTTCTTATATACACTTCGAGTGTTATTCCCTTTTCCAGTTTCCAGGGAAACATCCCCCTCCCCCCTCTTGTTGTTTATGGGTTTTCCCCTCCCCATCCTCCCCCCCTTATCGCACTCCCCCCAACAATCGAGTTCACTGGGGGTTCAGTCTTAGCAGGACCCAGGTCTTCCCCTTCCTCTGGTGCTCTTACTAGGATATTCATTGCTACCTATGAGGTCAGAGTCCATGTATAGTCTGTAGGTAGTGGTTTAGTAACTGGAAGCTCTGGTTGCTTGGCATTGTTGTACATATGAGGTCTCGAGCCCCTTTGAGCTCTTCCAACTCTTTCTCTGATTCCTTCAACGGGGGTCCTATTCTCAGTTCAGTGGTTTGCTGTTGGCATTCGCCTCTGTATTTGCTGTATTCTGTCTGTGTCTCTCAGGAGTGACCTACATCCGGCTCCTGTCAGCTTGCACTTCTTTGCTTCATCCATCTTGTCTAATTGGATGGCTGTATATGCATGGGCCACATGTGGGGCATGCTCTGAAAGGGTGTTCCTTCTGTGTCTGTTTTAATCTTTGCCTGTCTATTCCCTGCCAGGTGTATTCTTGTTCCCCTTTTCAAGAAGGCGTGAAGCATTCACATTTTGATAATCCGTCTTGAGTTTCATTTGTTCTAGGCATCTAGGATAATTCAAGCATTTGGGCTAATAGCCACTTATCAATTAGTGCATACCATGTGTGTTTTTCTGTGATTGAGTTACCTCACTCAGGATGATATTTTCCAGTTCCGACCATTTGCCTACAAATTTCATAAGGTCATTGTTTTTGATAGCTGAGTAATATTCCATTGTGTAGATGTACCACATTTTCTGTATCCATTCCTCTGTTGAAGGGCATCTGGGTTCTTTCCAGCTTCTGGCTATTATAAATAAGGCTGCGACGAACATAGTGGACCATGTGTCTTTTTTATATGTTGGGGCATCTTTTGGGTATAAGCCTAAGAGAGGTAGGGCTGGATCCTTAGGCAGTTAAATGTCCAATATTCTGAGGAACCTCCAGACTGATTTCCAGAATGATTGTACCAGTCTGCAATCCCACCAACCTTGGAGGAGTGTTCCTCTTTCTCCACATCCTCGCCAGCATGTGCTGTCACCTGAGTTTTTGATCTTAGCCATTCTCACTGGTGTGAGGTGAAATCTCAGGGTTGTTTTGATATGCATTTGGGAGGACATTTTAATGGAAATTTAGTTCATCCCTTTTCATTAGTTGTTTCTGAATGACTTTATTATTTACTAATTTGTTTTAGACTTTTAGAAGTATTATATTGTTGTGTGTGTGTGTGTGTGTATGTACATACATATGTATATGTGATAGTTTAAATCTAATTTGACGAGAGAAAGTTGCTTGAGTGTTATTAATAATTTATGGACACAGTGACTTTTTGTATATGCTGTGTATATAACCTTGAAAATATGTACTGTATGTTTCTCCAAGAGCAATGATCAAATATGTATACTAGATCAAGCATACTAATTTCAGTTTTAGCTTTTTCCACACTAATTTTATCTCATTAGATGTCAAGAAAGAAATAAACGGAAGCATGAATCATCTCTTTACTCCAAATATAGGTAGACTCAATGATATATCTTGCTTTTGTACATGATTGCTCACCTTTAGTTCATAAATTATATATTTAATTTGCTCTATTTATATTAGAAATGTGTGGCATATTGTATATAGGTATTCGTTGATAATTTCCTTCTGTCAACAAACATTAGGAATAAAGGATTTATAAACATTATTACAAATTCTAAGATCATCCAGCTTCTTCCATAGTCAAATACCAAAATGCATAAATATCATAAACATTTTGTAATTTTAACTATTAACAGAAGTATTTGATGTACCATTCCTATAAAAATATTTTGATATTAACCATTAAAATTTTTCAAGGCGTAGTATAACTATTAATAAAGGTAATTATAGTCAAATTGTTAGTATCTTTGAATCACAAATGATGTCAGTATTTTACATAGCCAAATATGCATAAACATGTAATTTTACACCTGGATTCCATAAACGTACATTGATACATTTCCACTCAAATCACCTGGGTCCAAGTTACACGCATTCTCACAATTACACTATTACGCACACACACACATTCGTACATTCTTGTAATTACATACTTACACAGACATACTTACTTCCATATGCATATGGACCAAAAGACCAAGCACCAGTGCAGAAAAATGAGTTCCAATCTTTATTACATAGAGAAAGAAATCGCTTCTATCCTTTTAATGCTAAGTGAATTAAACCCAAGTTTGTAAGAGAAAATGCTTGTTCCTTTTAATAAGAGTGAGCCTGAGTTGCTATTATGAAATAACCTTTTCTGTCCTACTATAAGGAGAAATATGCCTGCACCTTCTGTTCTTTCCAGCGTCTTCTCTTTTCCTCTTCTTCTCTGCATTCTGCATATTACTCTCTTATGTTACCTATAGTCTCTATGTTATTCTTCTCTACATTTCTTCTTAGACCAGATATTTTTGACTCAGTTCTACTAAGCTCAGTTCTCCTTAGCTCAAAGCTGACTTTTCAGCTCAGCCCCTCTCCAGCTCAGTCCATCTGTCTCTGTCCTTCCAGTTCAGTCCTTTTCTCTCAGTCCTTCTGTGTGTCTTTTCTTTCTCCTCAATACATAAACATATTTCAGAATACATGATCACGTGTTACAAAGTTCATCACTAGTTCATATGAAAGATCAAACCATAAATTGTAATACAATTTACAACCGAGAATTTTTATATGAATATCCATCAATTATAATTATCTGGCTAAACATTCATCACTAGGGTGAGCTCTACAGGTTCACTGAATATCTAAAACCATAGTTTATAGAGAAATTATTTCCAGACAAACCCAGTAAATATCTTATCCTCTGTCCTTGCACCTGTAACAAACCGTTTGTTCTCTTTTTGTGACTCTTGATAACTGTTTTGCAACCTCTTGGAATGTGTTCTGAGTAGGAGAAAGTCTGTTTATTATCTCAGAACAATTAACTGGTGACACCTGGGAGACTGGCAGAGTTCTCACTGCAATTTTGATTATTACAAAGAGACTTATAGCAGTCCCACTATTAAAGAGCTTAATATCCATTGATATAATTTTAGGAATTATTGTAGAATCATTATTAAGACTAAATAATTCATCTATTTGTCTGTATAGCATCACTACAGGACAGTACAACTTCATAGACCTGTAGAGATCTGCTCCAAAGGGGTGTGCTCTTACTCAATGATTGTTATATATGTCTAATAATAACAACATGAATAGCATTTCAATAGCAGGAAGCTTTCCCAAAATGAATCCCTTACTGCCTTACTTTTAAGGGCAAACCAGTTGTGGATTATAAAATAATCCAAGGCTATCCATATGAGGATGATCACCTGCTAGTTATTAGCTTGTCCTGTTATGGCTCCTGACACTTTCTTCTCAGTCCCACATGGTACCTTCTCCAAAACTGACAATATGATCCATCACAAAACAGGCCTCAACATATACAAGAAGATGGAATTTATCCCATGCTTCCGATGAGATCACTACAGACTAAGAATGGACTTCAATAACAACAAGATCCACATGTACATGGTATCCGAGGAATGATTTACTAAAGGAGAACTTGTTCAAGGAAGAAATAAATAAAAAAAAATTGAAGACATTTTGAATAAAGAAAAGGACAGTGTAACTTGGAACACAAAAATGCAATGCCAAGAGGAAAACTCATAGCTCTGAGAGGCTCCACAAAGAAACAGGAGCTAATATAGTCTAGCAGTTTGACAGAACACCTGAAAACTCAGAATCAATAAAATTCCAAATACACCAAGAGGACTAGACAGCAGGAAAAAATCAAACTCTGAACTGAATTCAACCAGGTAGAAACAAAAGGAATTATATAAAGAATCAACAAAACCAGGAGCTGGTTCTTTGAAAACTCCAGAAGATAGGTAAATCCTTAGTATTCAAATTAAAAATAACAAAATCAGAAGTGAAATAGAGATCTAACCTTAGAAAATGATGAAACTCAAAAAATTATCAGATCATACTATAAAAGTCTATACTTAACAAAATGGGAAAGTAAGGATTAAATGGATAATTTTCTGGACAGATACAAGGTACCAAAGTTGAATCACGATCAGATAATCCATCTAAATTCTCCCATACTCCTAAAGAAGTAGAAACAATCATTAAATGTCTCTGAACCAAATGATCCCAGGACCAGAAAGGTTTAGTACAGATTCTCTCAGACGTTCATAGAATACCTAATACCAATATTCTCCAAACTATTCCACAAACTAGACATAGAAGGAACACTACACAAATCCTTCCCTGACACCACAGTTATGCTTATAACTAAAGCAAACAAAGACCCAACAAAGAAAGAGAATTTCAGTCAATTTTTTTATGAATATCCCTGCAAAAATTCTCAGTAAATTTCTAGCAAGGCAAATCCAAGAACACATCAAAGCAATGATCCACCATGAACAAGTAGGCTTCATCGTGGAGATACAGGGATGGTTTAATATACAGAACCTGATCACTAATCAAACTAATCCCACTATAAAAACAAATTCAAAGAAAACAAAACAAACAATCATCTCATTAGATGCTGAGAAAGCATTGTCCAGAACCTACCCCTTCATGTTAAAAGTCTTGAAAATACCATAAATTCAAGGACCATACTGTACTCACTAAGAACAATATACAGCAAATCAGTAGCCACATCAGACTAAATGGAGAGAAACTTAATGCAATCCCACTAAAATCAGGAACTAGATAAGGATACCCACTCTCTCCCTACCTTTTCAATATAGTATTCGAAGTCCTAGCCAGAGTAATTAGAAACAATTGGAGGTAAATGGATAATATTGCTAAGGAAGTATTCAAAATGTCACTATATGCAGATGATGTGACCCCACAAATTCCACCAGTGAATTTTTAAAACTGATAAACAACCTTGGCAGAGTGGCAGATTATAAAATTGATTCAAACAAATAAGTAGCCTTCCTCTACTCAAAAGAGAAACAGGCTGAGAAAGAAATTACAGAAATGACACACTTGACAATAGTCAAAAAGCATGTAAAATACCTCAGTGTGACTCTTACCAAGCAAGTGAAAGATATGTAAAATAACACATGTCTCTGAAGAAAAAAAAATTGAAGATCTCAGAAATTAGAAAGATCTTCCATGTTGTGTATTGACAGGATTAATATTGTAAAAATGGCCATTTTGCCAAACGCAAACTACAGATTCAACGCAATTCCCATCAATATTTCAACTCAATTCTTCACAGACATAGAAATGGCAGCTTGCATATTTATTTGGAATAAAATAAATCCCAGGATATGGAAAACTATTCT
Organism: Rattus norvegicus; assembly: GCF_021556685.1. NCBI lineage: Eukaryota > Metazoa > Chordata > Mammalia > Rodentia > Muridae > Rattus > Rattus norvegicus. The sequence continues at coordinate 73,344,431 of NC_141555.1, forward strand.
GAAAAATAAAAATATTTTGGGGAAATCACCATCCCTGAGCACAAGTTGTATTACAGAGCAATGTATGATGGAAAACTGTATTGTATTGGCATGAAGACAGGCAGGTACATAAATGAAATAGAAGTGAAGCCCAGAAATGAACCCACACAGCTATCGCCACTTGAAAATTGACAAAGGATCTAAAACCATCCAGTAGATAAAAAGATAGTATTTTTTTTAAACTGTGCTGTTTCAACTGAAGGACAGAATGTAGAAGAATGCAAATCAATCAATTCCTATCTCCTTGTACAAAGCACAAGTAAAAGTGGAATAAAGACCTCCACATGAAACCAGATAAACTGAAACTAATTAATGAAATAGCAGGGAAAAGCCTTCAACACATTGGTACTGGGGAAATTTTCCTGAATAGAACACCAAAGGCTTTTGTTCTAAGATCAAGAATCAACAAATGGAACATCATAAAATTTCAAAGTTTCTGTAAGGCAAAGGCACTATCATTCGTTTCATACAGCAACTAACAGATTGGGAAAACATTTTTCCCAATCCTAAATCCAATAGAGAGCTAATATCCAATATTAAAAAAAAAACTCAAGAAGATTTACTCCAGAGAATCAAATACCCTATTTATTAGTGGGGTACAGTTCTAAACAAATAAATTCTCAACTGATGAATATTGAATGGATGAGAAGCACATAAGGAAATGTTCAACATCCATAGTCCTTGTGGAAATGCAAATCAAAACAGTCCTAGATTCTACTTCATATAACTCAGAATGCCTAAGTTAAAAAGTCAGGTGACAACAGACTCTGGCAAGGGTGTGGAGAGAAAGGAACACTCTGTCACTGTTGACATTACAAGCTCTTAAAACCACTCTGGAAACCAGGCTGGAGGTTCTTCAGAAAATTGAACATAATATTTAGTAACTGAGGACCCAGCTCTACCATTCGATGGCATATATCCAAAACTTGCTCCTACCTACAAGGACACATGCTCCACTATGTTCTTACCAGCCTTATTTGTAAAAGACAGAAGCTGGAAATAACCCAGATGTCTCTCAAATGAGAAACAGATTCATATAATGTGGTCCATTTACACAATGGTGTGGTACACAGCTATTAAATAGAATGACTTCATGAAATTCATAGGCAAATGGATGAAACTAGAAAATATCATCCTGAGTGAAGTAACAAAGTCACAAATAAATGCCCATAGCATGCACTCACTGGTAAGAGGAAATTAGCCGAAGAGCTCAGAATATCCAATATAAACTCATATACACTCTGAAGCTTAACAAGAATGGCCAAATTGGGACTGCTTCAATCCCAATCAGAAGGGGGAAGAAAATTATCACGGGAGGCAGATGGAGAAAGGACCCTGTGTGGGAGAGGGGAGTGAAATAGAAAAACAGGAGAGCAGGATCAGATGTGGGAAGAGACAGGAGAGAAGCACAGAGGACCAAGACAATGAGAATAGAAAGAAGGAACAATGGAGGATTTGGGTAACCTCTAGAATGTCCCATATACTAAGTATGTGACAGGTTCCTGAACCCAAAAGTGATGACATTAGCCAACATACACAACAACAATGAAATTAAACCTGAAGACAACACCTGCAGTAGATAGACATGGCCCCCAGTGCAAGGATGGGACCAGTCACCCATCTCTTATTAAATCAGAGTTAGTCCTGTCTAATGGAAATGCAGGGGCAAATATGGAGCAGAGGCTGAAAGAAAGACCATCCAGCAATCTGCAGACACCAAAATAGACACTGTTGCTGATGCTGAGCTGTGCTTGCAAACAGGAGTCTGGTATGGCTGTCCTCTGAGAAGCTCTGCCAGAACCTGACTGATACAGATGCAGATATTCACAGCCAACCATTGAACTGAGACTACATATCCCAATGGAAGATGAAGGGGAAGGGCTGATGTTGCTGAAGGAGACTGTAATTAGAGGTAGAACAACAATATCAATTAAGCAGACACCTTAGAGCTCCCATGGCCCTAACCACCAACCTTAGAATATACATGGTTTGGTACCCTACATATGTAGCAGAGAACTGCCTCATCTCACATCAGTGGTAGGAAAACCACTTGGTCCTTTGGATGCTTGATGTCCCAGAAAAGAGTGATTCTAGAGGGGTGAAGAAAGAATGAATGGGGCTTGCGTAGTCTCCCTCTTAGAGACAAAGAGGAGGAATATGTGGAGGTGTGGTTCATGGAAAGGGGATAATATTTGAAATATAAACAAATACAATGCTTAATAATACTACTAATAAAGGAGTGGTATTTTCCATACATTACCTTACTGCACAGGTTAGCTTGGAACATTTATTGTTGCCTAGATGCATATTTCTTCCTACAGTACCTGACATCTTGTTTCTCTGAGGAGTGTAGCCTTAGATCTTCCTCTTCATTCAAAGAAGGAATAAATCTTAACTACTTTCTCCAAGCAAGGGTGATTGTAGATATGTCTCTAAAAGGCAGGAGGCATTTGTAAAAGCTAATTTTTCCTTTGATGATAATGAAGTGTCCTCCCTTATGCTTTTTGATGACTTTTCGTTGAAAGTCAATTTTCTATGATATTAGAATGCCTATTCCAGCTTGCTTCTTCAGACAATTTGCATGGAAAATTGTTTTCCAGACTTTTACTAAAAGGTAGTGTCTTTCTCTGTCCGTGAAGTGTGTTTCGTTTAGAGCAATACCCTGGGTCCGAATTATGTATCCAATGATCATTCTGAGTATTTTTAGTAGTAAATTGAATCCATTAACGTTGAGAGATACTAAGGAATAGTGATGGTCCCTTTCTGTTATTTTCATAATTGAGGTTAGTTTATGTTTGTGTGCTTCTCTTCTCTTTGTTTTGTTGTGAAAAGATTAATTTCTTGCTTTATCTATCATTTTACTTGCCTCCTTGTTTTGGGGTTTTCTAGTTAGTGTCCTTTGTAGGACTGGATATGTAGAAAGATATTGTGTAAATTTGATTTTGTCATTGAATATCTTTGTTTCTCCATCTATGTTAATTGACAGTTTGGCTGGATACAGTAGCCTGAGATGGCGTTTTTGTTCTCTTAGTGTCTGTACAACATCTATCCAGGATCATCTGGCTTTCATGGTATCTGGTGAGAATTCTGGTGTAATTCTGATAGGTTTGCTTTTATATGTTACTTGACATTTTCCCTTACGGCTTTTAATATTTTTATTTCTTTTCCCCATTTGTTGTTTTGTCTATGAAGTAATGGGAGGATATCCTTTTCTGGTCCAATCTATTTGGAGTTTTGTAGGCTTTGTGTATGTTTATGGGCATCTCTTTCTTTAGATTTGAGAAGTTTTCTTCTATAATTTTGTTGAAGATATTACTGTCCCTTGATGTTGACAGTCTTCACTCTCTTCTATACCTGTTATCCTTAGGTTTGATCTTCTGATTGTGTCCTGGATTTACTGTATGTTTTGGGCTAGCTGCTTTTCCATTTTCCATTATCTTTGACAGTTGTGTCAACGTTTTCTATGGAATCTTCTGCTCAATAGATTATGTCTTCTATCACTTTTATCCTGTTGTTGATTCTCACTTCTGTAACTCCTCGTCTCTTTCCTAGGTTTTCTATTTACAGGGTTTTCTTCCTTGTGCTTTCTTTATTTTTTCTATTTCCATTTTTAACTCCTGGTTGGTTTTGTTCATTTCCTTCTCCTGTTTTGTTGTTTTTCCAGTAGTACTTTAAGGTAGTTTTGAGTTCCCTCTTTCAGGGATTCTACTTGTTTACTTCTGTATTTTCTCTTGTTCTGTACTTTCTTAAGGGAGTTATTTATGACCTTCTTAACATCGTCCATCGTCATTATAAAACGTGAATTTAAATCTAGATCTTTCTTTTCTGGTATGTATAGATATCCAGGGTTTGCTTTGATCGGAGATTTGGGCTCTGATGAGCCCAAGTAGTCTTCATTTCTGTTGTTTGCATTACTATGATCGCCTCTAGCCTTCAGGTAGAATCTGAATTTAGCTTGTCTTCCTCTTTCAGACAGTGGCTGGACCATCCTGTAGGCTAAGGTGTCAGGACTGCTCTAGACCTGTTTTCCTGTTTTTTTTTTCTCAGTTAATGGAAGAGAGTATTTTGCTCTCATGCATGCAGCTGCTCCTGTCCATTGGCTTTCATCTGTCTCTGTGGGCAGGACCCAGAAGGAATTTCCCATACTTCACCTAGGTACTTCTGTGATGGGAGGCCATACAGAAGGCACAAGGTGTTTTCCTCTTGAGTCAGGAATCTGGGCAGAGAATAGTCTCCTCTATTTTCCCAGGAGTGTCTGCTCCTCTGAAGGTCTAGTTCCCCCACCATCAGGATTTTTGTGCAGAGAGCACTTTGTCCTGTTCTGCTCAGATCCAGGCATAGTCTGGAACATGGTGCTCCTGCAGTTTTACTCCTCCTATATTCCTGTGTCCAGAGGCACTATGCTGTTTTGTCTTGGGCCAGAAATGTGGGTAATGGTGGGCAGAGTGGCAGTCTCTGTTCCTTGTAGGCCCACTATTGCCAACATTCCTGGGTGGTTAGCTCTCCCACAGTGTCTAGGAGCAGGGAGATCTGGGATGGGATCAGCGAGGTTCAGGAGCCAGCTAGAAACTGGAAGTCCCTTGTACTAGAGGAGTTCTGCCTTTGCATGTCCCAGTCCACCAGTCAGGTCAGTTAGAGGAGAAAAGTTGGACTCACCTCTGGTCTTAGGCCTGAACTCGCTCATTGGACTGACTTTCAGCTTTCAATGAGGGCTGCAACTAGAAACGTCTTGCCCCTACTGCTCCTGGGTCCCTTTGCCCAGGAGGCCCAGATGGAGCTGGGTGTTTTTTTTTCCTGAGTCAAGAATATGAGCAGAGTTCTCAGGGTTTTTTGCCCCTCTGATGGTCTAAGACTTCCCCACACCACATGAGATTTGGGTGTTGAATACTGTTTGCACCAGTTCATATCCAGGTGCAGTTTGGACTGCAGGTCTCCTGCAGCTTGACTGCTCCTATATTCATGTGTCCAGAGGCACTATGCAGTTTCCTCTTGGACTAGGGATGTGGATAAAGGTGGGCAGAAGTGGTAATCTCTCCTTCCCTTATTTTTCACTATTGCCCACTCTTCTGGGTGATCAACTCACTATCCCACAGAGTTTCCAAAGGAGTTTCAAATGTTCATTCCCTATCCTACCTGTCTGCAGTCTTTCCAATTCTCTCCAAAGTGTGTTGAAAAAGACCCCTCTGGTCAATGGGATGTACAACAGGCCCCATCAGACAAAGAGGACTTCAAAAGTTATTCTCTTAAAGGTAATCTCAGTGATTTCTCATATTCCACAAATGGGTTAAGTCCTACCCACTCTCCACATGAGACTTTACTACCTTCTCCAGCTTTCAAAGCAGTGCAGAGAACTATGTCAACTCAGAAAGACATCAAAGACGTCCCCCATCTCCAACAATGTGCCTTATACAATCTGCTTCATGTAAATGCGTTTGAAACCTGATTCTGCTGACAAAGGGGATTTCAGAACTTCTCTATTAAACCAAGAGGACGTTCAAGAGTCTCCACTCTTAAAAATGGGCTTAAATCATCACTTATGGTCCAAGGGGGACAAAGTACATTCACAAATCCCCAAGTGAACCTCATAACACACATACCAGCCCAAGCAGAGACAAAATTTTCTACATGTACACCAATAGATCAAGGATCATTGCCAGTTTCAGAAGGTGATCTTGAGTGTTCCACACCCATGCAAGATGTGGTAGAAAATTGTGAGTCCACCCTAGGGACGCTTGTGCATTCTGCACATAAAAAATGTGATCTAGCACACTCACCATCTCCCCCAGTACTTCCAGTGTTCCTAAACAACAGAGAATTATTCAAATATCCTCTACCATTGAAAAGGATACTCCTGACTTGTCATCAGGCCCAAAAGAGACAAGTTTATCACAGCACACAGTCTATGAGCCATGGAGTCTCCATATTTATACAATGTACAGAGATGATAAAACATCAACTACCACCTCAGGGGACTCTAGGTCGTTCTGTCCTGAAAGGAGAGGCTAGAAAATTTTCCACATATACATCAGAGATGCTAGAATTTCCAAAAAATGAGCAGGATTCTGAGTAGTATTCTATCTCATAAAGAGACTGTGGGACAAGAAACATCTACAAAAGGAGTCCTACCCACAGCCTCATCTTTAGAAATGGCTAGTGGATATGACACATATACAAAAGATGTTCTAGGATATATTCCATCTGTATAGAAGGTTATGGATCCAACCATATGCAAACGAGGAGTAGGGGAACATGATATGCAAACTTCAGTGTTTGTACCATCCTCGACATCTCAGGAAAGGGATTTCTAGGATGCCCGTTTTGCAAAAGAATGCTTATGACCTCCGCAAACTTCACAGGAGGCTATAGCAACTTCCTTATCTCCTCAAGATCAGCCATCTTCCCCAACTGCAGAAGAAGCTACACACTCTTCCAAATATGCCAAAGGTTGCCCCTTCTTTATATCCACAAGTGGACCAAGAACATCTGCCAATTACAACAAATGCTCTGGATTTTACCTTATCTTCTGAAGGGGCTTTGGAACCTGTTTTGCCTATCAGGCAGGCAAGGGAACCTGACATTTCCATACTAAAGTCTTTTTCCACTTCTCAAGCAGAAGATATTTTTCCTGGAACTTCCACAATTCCACAACAATACCCAGAAACATCCTTATCTGCTCATGAGGCTCTCAGATCTCTCACATATGTCCATGATGCTCTAGGAGTTGTACATCTTCAGAGGAAGCTCTAATACCTTCCCCTGATTCTCATGTCACAGTCAGGATTTCTACATATATACATGGTACATTAAGACCTTCCTCTTCAGAGAAGGATGGCTAAGGACCTACTGCATCTGAACAGCATGCTTTACAACTATCCCCAGCTACGCACATGGATTTATTTCACAAATCCACTCAGGGGATATATAGTTGACATTCTCCCTCTACCAAAATGGACCACAGGCATCCAGTTTATAGAAACAAAATGTTAAGATTTGATCCTTCTGATGTAGTCTTGAGAAAATTCTCCTCTAAGAAGGACAGTTTCAAACTTACCCCTTCTCCCAAAAGGGATCTTGTGCCATCTTCACCTGCCAAAGAGACATCAAAAGCTACAATTACCTCACGAGAGTCTCCCACCTTCTCCATCTGTCCAAAGGTCTTTGGATTTTCCAAAAATGATGAAGGTATTGTGGAAAGTTGCCAATCCTTACAGGGGCATGCTGGACATTCCATATTGTCCCAGATGCTCAAGTAACTCCTCCTTCTATCAAAAAGGCAGGTTCACCATCTGTCCTAGGGTTTCAGGGAATTTCTTCACCCCACTCTAGGGCTCCAGAAAGTGTTCTCCATGCTCAAAGTGATTTGTCATTGTGAAAATTAGACTTTAAAAACACCCTATTTTTGTTTTATATTTCCAAAGGTCTGAGGGATAGTCCACATCGGAAAAACATCATTTAGACCTTGTGCCATTAGCCAAAGTATATCAGAAAATTTCCATATCTTCCAAAGCATCTAAAAATCAATCTGGCTCTAGCACTCTTCCAGGCAAATATTTACCATCAGCAATACAAACCTCAGGACAATCGAAATCTAAAAAGGGGTATCTAGAAAATTTACCGTCTGACCAAAGCTATTTAGGAGGTTCAGCAACTTCTCCAAGAGGTCGGTGAATCTAGAGAACAAAAGAACTAAAGCCATCTTCCCAGGGTATTTTCCCAAGACCCACTCATTTCTTCTTTTATTTTATGCCAAGACAGATGTCCAGCTTCCTTCTCCCCATCTCTGATCTCTTCATCCTATATGTGCTCCCTCTAAAATACCTCTTTACTCTGAATTAGAGGCCAATTATTAAACCATAGTTACGCAGAGGGAATATCTGAGAGGCAGTTGCTGTCAAACAACACTTGTGATGTCACAGAAGAAGCTAGGGCTCTCCAGGATACAAGAGATTTTTCATGGAGGGCCTAATGGAGAGGTCACTGAGAACTGCCATAGTCCGACTGCTGAACAGATTTCCTTATTTTGACCAGATTCAAGGGTGCCCTTTCCAGGATGTCTCCTGTGACACTGTGGAAAACTTGACGTACTCCATCACTCTAAAGCTAGAGACTTCTCTCTGCTTCATTACTGGTTAAATGCTCTGAATGGAGAAAGTTAATCAGGGGCTTGGCATGGGTAGAAAAGATCTAGGAACACGGAGATAAGGAGACTCTTCTGAAAATTAATGTTATTCCCAGGTCCAATTCTATGACATAAAGTGCAATTCCCTAGGTTTTCTCTGTTTCCCAGGTGCCAGTATTTTCCCTATAGACCTTTAATTGAGTGAATATTGTGCTACATTTTCTGATTATACATTCATTCACATGGGACAATTTATATTTTCCTGCATGTGTACTAAAAAATTTCATTTTTCCAATTACATTTTTTTGCAATGAATATGGCTACAAACGGGGCCCAGCTATAGAGCGAATATAACAGTGTAAATATTGTGTACCTCCTTCAAATGATAAACTCCCAAAACCTCATTTTATCCATTAAGTAGCAGACATCAGTTAAGCAAAGGACAACATGGAGTACAGAATATGGTTCTGTGGTTCTATTAGATATCAGTTCTCTAATATCGACCTTCCTGTGGTCCCATGGCAAGACAGGTCCACAGGGTCTTGGATGTTTTACCATGATTCATTCTTCAGGCTAACCATCAGTTTTTGGGTGATGGGCGACAAGAAGAGTGGCTTGAGGTCCAGTGAAACCTCAACTTCAATAGGTTGTAAGAACACGAGGGAGTCTATTTGGCATTGTCATTTGTGGATCCTGGATTCTTGACCTAATTACGCAGAATCCATGTAAATATTTCATCAAATCTCATAATAGTAGGAGCCACCAAATAAATATATATATAGATATAGATATAGATATAGATATAGATATAGATATAGATATAGATATAGATATAGATACATTGATTGATATATTGATAAACCAGTCACTAGATAGGATTGTTGAAGCCAAGAAGAGCATGCTGCCAGGAACTTGATATAGATCTTTCATGAGAGACACAACTAGAGCATGTCAAATACAGAAGTGAATGCTAGTGGCAAACAAGAGAACTCAAAATCGACCTCTTTTTTATGGATGTTGAGAAATGATTACTCGAGCTGAATGGGCTTTCAACCCCACAACAACAACAATTTCAACTAACCAGAGATTTCTGGTGCTAAACCAATATTCAGAGACTGTGTCTGGACAGACCTATGGTTCCAACTGCATAGGTAGCAGAGGATGGACTTGTTGGGCCCCAATGGAAGGAGAAGCCCTTGGTCCTCCCTAGGTTTGCCTCCCCGTTCAATGGAATGTCGTGGTACAGTAAGGGGGGCTATAGAATAAGGTTAGTGGGACTGTTTAGGGATCTCATGGACAGGAAACTGGAAAAGGAAATAATATTTAAAATGTAAATATAAAAATATCCAATTAGAAAAAGCAATAAAAATTGCTAAAAAATAAAAAAAAGAGAGAAAAAAAAAGTTAACTGCCAGCTAATCGCACCTATTCACGCAGAAATCTAAAGGGTAACTGTCAGGGAATGGTAGTCAGAGTAGTACTTGTGGAAAGACTGAGATGATGAAGTCTCAAATAGATGCTCTGCCCTCTCCCAGATGTCAGGGACTGACACAAACTGCACTGTAGGAATACAAAGCAAGGAGGGGTTTACTCCGAGCTGAGGACACAGTACTTTTCTTTTCCTTCTTCCTTGGGACCTTTCCCTTCTGTTAAAAATATAAAAGCCATGAGCTCTCAGGAAACAACTGGGCCCTTTCCAACACCTGGCTTTTGGAATAACAAAATTAATGATATAAACTCTCTGACTACAAGGAACCATAACAAGCAAGGAAGTCCAGATGCTTCTGAGAGGCCCTCAGCTCCTGATTCCCATATGTTGAAGGCTCAGATAAAGGCTATCTCTTCAGCAAACCCACTCAACCCCTAACCAGGTCTCACTGAGCTTTCCAATGGACCAAGTATTTCTTTCTTTTTTATACAAATAGAGAAGGCCAGCTTCTTTCTCCCCAACACTCTTCTCTTTACCCTCTTTCTTCTCATTCCCAAATGGCTGTTTACTCTAAATTAGAGACAATTAGTAAACCTTAGAGGTACTGAAGGATTATCTGAAAGGCAGTTGCAGTCAGAAAAACACTTGTGACATCACAGAAGAAGCTAGGACTCTCCAGGATACAAGAGATTTTTCAGGATGGGCCTAATGATGATGTCACTGAGAGCTGCTATGGCCTACCTGATAAACAGCTTTCCCTACATTGACCAGATTCAAGAGTGCCTTTTCCAGGAGTGTCTCTTGTGACACAGTGGAAGCCTTTATGTACTCCATCTCTCTAAAGCTAGAGTCATCTCTTTGCTTCATTAGTTGCTAGATGTTCTGAATGGAGAAAGTTAGTCAGGATCTTGGCATGGGTTGAAAAGGTTTAGGAACATGGATTGTAGGAGATTCTTCTGGATAATTATATTCCCAGGTTCATTCTTGTCACATACACTTCAATTTCCTATGTTTTTGCTGTTTTTCAAAGACAAGTATTTTTCTTACAGATCTTCAATTGATGAAATATTGTATTAATTTTTTTCCTACATTCCTTGAGAGGGGATATTATATATATATATATATATATATATATATATATATATATTCCTGAATATGTATTAAAAATTGTTTTCCAATTCAATTTTTTGCAATGATTTTGGCAAATAATGGGACCGGGTACACAGTGAGTATGACAGTGTAAATTTTGTGTACGTACGTCAAATAATAAACTCCCAAATCCTTATTTTTTTCAAAAATTTTCAGACATCAGTAAAGCAGAGGACCACATTGAGTATCGAATTTTTTTCTCTAGATTTTTGATATCAGTAGTACAGTATCACCTTCCAGTGTCCCAGGGACAGATTTCAGGGTTTTGGATGCTTTACCATGATTCTTTCTTCAGGCCAAACAAAAGATTCAGGAGAATGGGCAGGGAGAGGAATTACTGAAGTCCAGGGAACCCTGAACTTCAGTAGGTTCATAAGAACAGGAGGGAGTCTATTTGGCATTTTAATTTGAAGATTCTACATTCTTGACCTAGTTGCACAGAATCCATGTTTAAATTCCACCTTACTTCATCACTGCAGGAACCATCAACGTGTGTGTGTGTGTGTGTGTGTGTGTGTGTGTGTGTATGCCACCAAAAATAGATAAGATTGATGAAGCTAAGAAGTTCATTCTGCCAGGAACCAGATATATATCTTTCCTTAGAGACATGCACATTAAATGCGAAAGTGGGTGCTAGTGGCAAACCAGTGAACTTAAAATGGATGTCTTGTTGGTAGATTTTGAGAAAGTATTACAAGAGGTGAAGGGGCTTTAACCGCATATGAACAACAATGCAAATAAGTCAGTGCTCTCTGGTACTAAACCAATATTCAATGTAGGTACACAGACAAAACTATGGCTGGTTATGTCCTTCTTAAGCATCAATGGAAGGACAACCCATTTGTTCTACCTGTGTTAGACTCACAGTTCAATGGAACATAAAGGGCCAGTAAGTGGCATAATAGAACAAGAGCAGGAGTCTGGTTAAGGATCTTATGGGGAGGAAATTGGAAAAGGAAATAACATTTGAATATAAATATAGAAATATCCAATTAATAATAAGGAATAAAGTATGGTAAAAATAAAAAAAATGAAAGAAATTAAAGAGCAAGACCAACTATTCACACCTATTGACTCAGAAATCTAAAAAGTAAGAGTAATACTAGTGAAAAGATGGAGACGATGAAGTGTCTACTAGGATCACTTCTCTATCAAAGAGAAAAGGGTCAGACACAAACTTCACTAAATGAATCCAAATCATGGAGCTTACTCTGAGCTGCGGACAAAAGACCTGTCTTTCCTTTTTCCTTAGAAACTTTTTCTTCTGTGAAAAAAAATAATAAGAGTCAGGAGCTTTCAGGTAAACAACTATGCCCTTTCTAACTCTTGGATTTTGTAAGAAATTAATGATATAAGCTCTCTGAAGTCCAGGACCCATAACAAGCAGGGAAATCCAGATGCTTCTGAGAGGCTCCCAACTCCTGATACCCATATGTGGAAGGGTCACATCAAGGCTATCTCTTCAGAGAATTCATTCAAAACCAACGCAGGACTCACCAAGCTTTCCCATAGCTAATGTATATCTTCCATTTTTTTTTATACAAAGACAGAAGGTCAGCTTCCTTCCGCCCATCTCTGATATCTTCTTCCTCTTTGTTCTCCCTCCCAAATGACTGTTTACTCTGAATTAGGAGCCAATTAGTAAACCCTAGAGGTATTGAAGGAATATCTGCGATTCAATTGCAGTCAGAAAAACACTCGTGATGTCACCGAAGAAGCTAGGTAAATGCAGGATACAAGAGATTTTTCAGGGAGGGCCTAATGATGTTGTCACTGAGAGCTGCCATGGCCTACCTACTGAAATCCTTTATTTACATTGAGCAGATTCGAGGGTGCACTTCACAGGAGACTCTTCTGTGACACAGTAGAAACCTTTACATACTACATCTCTCTAAAGCTAGAGAATTCTCTTTGCTTCATTATTGTTTACATGCTCTGAATGGACAAAGTTAGTCAGGGTCTTGGTATGGGTAGAAAAGGTTTAGGAACATGGAGTGGAGGAGATTCTTCTGGATAATAATTTTATTCCCATGTCCATTCCTGTGATGTACAGTTCAATTCCTAGTTTTTCTCTGTTTACCAAGGACACGTATTTTCCATCAAGACCTTTAATTGAATGAATATTGTATTACATTTTTTTATTGTACATTCCTTGATAGGGGACTTTTAATATTCCTGAATATGTAATCAATACTTATGTTTTCCTTTTCAATTTTTTTGCAATGATTTTGGCAACAAAGATGGCACAGCTATAGAATGAATATAACAGTGTAAATACTCTGTACCTTTTTCAAATGATAAACTCCCAAATCCTTATTTGCCAAAAAAATTACGAGACATCAGTAAAGCAAAGGACAACATGGACAATAGAATGAGGTTCTGTAGTCCTATTAGATGTCAGTTCTCTAATAACTACCATGCTGTTTTCCCAGTTACACTCTGGAGGGTTTTAGATATTTTATCATGCTTCTTTCTTCAGACAAAACATGAGATTCATTTGGATGGGAAGGGAGAGGAATGGCTTCAGGTCCAGGGACACCTCAACATTACTAATTTCATAAGAAAAGGAGAGATTCTATTTGACATTGTCATTTGTGGATTCTTTATAATTGAGCTTGCTACAAAGAATCAATGTAAATATCATACCTAATCTCATGTGTGTAGGAGCCACCAAATATATATGTAAATATATGAATATTATCCATTATATTATGATATATATATATATATGTGTGTGTGTGTGTGTGTGTGTGTGTGTGTGTGTGTGTGTGTGTGTGTGTGTGTGTCCAGCCACCAAAACTAGATAAGACTGTTGAATCTTAGAAGGCATGCTACCAGGAACAGGATGCAGATGTTTCCTGAGAGACACAGCTCAAGGACATCCAATTCAGAAGTGAAAGCTCGTGTCAAACCAGTGAACTGAGAACGGACCTCTTGTTGTTAGATTTTGAGAAACGATTACAAGAGCTGAAAGGGCGTCAACACCATAAGAACAAGAATGCCCAAAAAACAGAAATTTCATTTTCAACCAATATTAAAAGAATGTATATGGACCGACCTAGTGCTCCAACTGTGGAGGAGTATGGCCTTTTTGGTCACCAAAGGAAGGAGAACTCCTTTGGTTTAATGCCTAGGTTTAACTCCCAGTTCATGGGAATATCAAGGGGCAGTAAGGGTGGTTATAGAGGAATTGGATGGGGACCGCTTATAGATCTTATGGACAGGAAACTGGAAAAGGACATAACATTTGTAATGAAAATATAGAAATATCCAATTAAAGAAGCAAATAACTTGTTAATTTAGAGAAAATGATAGAAGTTATAAAAAAGAGAACTGCCTGCTAATCATCCTTATTGACTCAGAAACATAAAGAGTCATGGACAATGCATGGTAGTCAGAGTAATACTAGTTGAAAGATTGAGATGATGAAGTCTCAACTAGAAGCACTTCTCTCTCCAAGATGTCAGTGTCAGAAACAATGTTCACACTAATTTCTTCATCCCTCACATAACTGTAGCCTTTTATTTTTGATGTTGAAAAATAAATTGAGGCTTGGATTTGAGAAGCATCATTGATCATAGTATTCTGCTAATGCAGTTTATCCAAGATTCTTAAATACACAACTGCCATAAAATCCCAGAACACACAATTTACTTATTACAAAGCAAAATTAGCACTTCAAAGAGTATTTCAAGGCTGTGCCATTTTGGTAACTAGAACTGCTAGGTACTAAGTGGGAGTATTTATTTAATTTAGTGTTTAAAAGTATTCTTCTTTTATGTGTGTGTTTGCCCGAATGTATGTAAGTTTACCTTGTGTGTACCTAGTCCCTTCAGAAGTGAGGAGAAGAAAATGAGTCCCAGGCATTGGAATTGCAGATGGCTGTGAGCTGTCATGGGGTACTGGGAACTGAGCAAGTTCCTCTCCAAGATCAACAGGTTTCCTTAGGTACTGAGCCATTCCTCCAATCCTATTTTAACTTTAAACAAGTGTATTCATTAAACTAGAAGGTTAACAAAAACTTACAATCAGTCCCCTTGTACTGCTCTCTTTTTGCACTCCCTATAGACAAACATTTGTAATTATCCATCCCATTTGCCTCCATAATTGTAAATGTTTTGATTAGTCAGTTTTAAACATTATCAATGAGCTGACAATTAGCTTTTAAATAAAAAAAAATATGCCAGCAAAAATCAGCAAAAGGTTTCCATAGGGCATCTCCTCAGTCTTCATTCTGAATTCTTCAGATTAGTTCCTACCCCCTGCCCTAACTCCTCTTCTTGCCACACAGTGTATCCTCTTCTATTTTCATGTCACATGTGGTGATCACTACCATCCCCTCCTGCCTTAATAGCTCTTTTTAACCCTTTCATGGTCCCCTTTCTAGTTTCATTTCACACACACCCAACCTAGGTTCCTCATTGAGAGGAGGCAGGCAGAATTTGTATGACACTGTAACAGGATTTCAGAATGAAGGTAAACTGGACTGCACAATGGCTTCTTCACTTTTTTCTTATAAATTTACGATTATATTTCAAGAAAGTATAACTTTATTTTCTAGAGCATTAAAATATAAAATAATAAGGGTTTGGGGATTTAGGTATGCGGTAGAGTGCTTGCCTACCAAGTGAAAGTCCCTGGGTTCAGTCCTCAGCTCCAAAAAATAAGAAAAAAAGAAAAAAAAAAACAAAATATATAATAATAAAGAAACTGACTGACAGAATCTATTTGCCAATATCACTGTATGGAATTCTACAAATGAGAAGTGTATGACAGGAAACAAACTAGCATTGATACAGAGCCACTGAACTTACACAGTGAGCACAGGAAACAAATGTGTCCAAGTGTTTACTAAACACAACAACAGTCATAAAAAACCCATGTGTGGTGATAATGAAGCAGCTTTACCTGTCCCTGCTTTCTTTCTTTTTTTAAAACGGTACTAGGGACTGAAATCTGCATCCTGTGCCTGCTTGTGCCTGCATGCTGACACCTGGCCCTGCCCCTTGTTTCCCTTTAGTTGAGAATTATAAAAAAGTATGTTCAATGCTCAGTGATGTTTCCTAAATTCTCATGTGAGGATGACTGCTTCCCTGCAAGGGCTCACCCGAGGCCCTGATGCACACAGCATTTGCTTACGTATGCTGCTCCAGTCTTCACAGGCAACTTTCTCTGCCCAGGACCCCACAATCACATTCTTTTCAAAACACAAATTTGACATAATGATGACATTTTGATATAGGTCAATACATTAACTCAGGCTTAGAAAGATGGTTCAGCAGTTAAAAACACTCTCAAGATGTCCTGAGATCAAATCCCAGCAACCACATGGTGGCTCACAACCATCTGTTATGGAATCTGATGCCCTCTTCTGGTGTGTCTGAAGACAGCTACAGGGTAGTCATATGCATGACATAATATATAAATCCTTAAAAATTGTTAACTCAATCTCTACGCTATCCACAGCAGAACATTAGGCCAATAAAATTATCAAGAGTTAATGAAGTCTAACACTCTTACTTTGATAATCTTCTGCAGACTTCGCTGTCTGAATGGCCTAGTTGGTGTACAGCTGCGATTGGATAAGGACAGCTAGATTCCCAGTTCA
Source organism: Rattus norvegicus (assembly GCF_021556685.1). Taxonomy (NCBI): domain Eukaryota; kingdom Metazoa; phylum Chordata; class Mammalia; order Rodentia; family Muridae; genus Rattus; species Rattus norvegicus. The sequence continues at coordinate 73,360,775 of NC_141555.1, forward strand.
TGGCTCAATGTTTTCAATATCTAATCACATTTACCTTTACTAAATCATCTGTTTAAGGATTCTTGTTCTTTTAATTTAAAATTCAGCATCTCTTAGCCCTGTAACTCTAATATGCCAGTAAAATCATAAATAATATAATATAATATAAAATATATTATATACAATATATGACATATATATTTTTTCTCCCACTTTTATTGGGTTGGCACTCAATTCTAACAAATGTCCCACTGGCTCTACTACACAAAAAAGAAACAGATACGGTGTTTTGTGGACTATATTGGTATCTGGGATAATTGTTTTGTAATCATATTATTTAACTAGACCTGTGTCAGTACTGCTGTATGACCTATCTAAAGATATATCTAAGATAAGTGTAAATGTTCCACACATGCTTTTTGGGGGTATAAAATTTCTTGACAGAGGAAATTGTTATCTCCTGCATTCTTATCAAAGAAACCCCAGTCCATCTTGAGATCCCAGATGAGGATATAGCAGGAGCTGATGATGCAAAGGATGACCACAGGTAAAAGAACACCATGGTGTCAGAGTGACTTTGTTCTGGAGAAAGAGGAGAGAAGAGGAAAAGGAAAGAAAAGGTTACTAGATTGAATTACAGTTCCTTAGTGAAGGTAGATTCTTCATAACACCATAAAGAAATCAAACTGTTAAAACAAACATCCTTAAAAGAATCATTGTCAAACAATGGTTAATAACAAATATGACTTCTCTGATGTGCCTCAACAATCATTGAGCTACCCGTATACAAAATTATACAAATGTTTACTAGGGGTCTGTAGCATTTCAGTGTACTCTTTTGATGTCTAAACATGAAATTTAAACTTCTACCACTAGGTGACAGCTTAGGTTAAAAGATGGGGAGAAAAACAGTGCAGAAACCACAGGAAGAGCCTGCACCACTTTCTCTCCATGAGCATCTGGGGTGTTTTTAACTTTAGAGTATCCTTCACACACTGGATCATCAATGCTTACCCTTCAGGAGCACAGAGGACTCCAGAGAAAATGCTGAGAACACAACAGAGGTTATGATGAGTCACTTACTTGCCCTTTATGTTTATGGAGCTGAGCTTCCCGCAAGCTACAGAGATACATGACATTCCCTCCACGCCTCCCCCAACTGAGGCATCACCCATTCAAAGGCTAATCTGTCTTTATGCTGGAAACTTTTGGCTTTATTCTGAGAACACAATAAAGCACATCAAATTCAAATCAGAATAAAAACAATTTGTAAACATAGTCATACATTTTAAACTTTTTGGTTTTGAGTGCCATTTGCTTTCGGAAATCTTCCTCTGGTTATTTCATTTGTCCCCTTGATGTTCTCCAGTTTCAAGATATGGCTAGATAACCGATAAACTGGTTCTGAATTAGGTTTTAGGTATGAAAGTGTGTTATGTTTAAAAAAATTGTTGTTTATATCTAGGGTTTATAAAACATAAGACAACACACAAGATAGTTTGTAACCACTTGAAATAACATTGGAAAAGACATAGGTTTTGATTTCTGAATGCCTTTTTGAACCTTAGGGTCATTATTTTATTCAAATAAATGCTCAGACATTTACTGACACAAGAATTGCACAGTCAGAAAGAGCTGATACCTTGCAGGCCTAGAACAACTGGAGTCAGTAGGTCTTATCTCATAAGATACATAACTGTTTGCTGACACAGTCATTATTAAACGGTAAGGCATATAAACTTACAGCTAGGTATATGTTAAAATAATAGACACTCAAATGTATCACTTCTTCCTGGTGTAAACTCTTTTTCTCTACACTTCGAAAGGTTGCATATATTCTATCTGGATGATAGAAACACTGTGCATTGTTGGTCTACTGTACATCTTCTTTCAACTCCACATGCAACAGTAAGTGGCATAAAACTGGGTCTGATGGGAAAATTTATATCATGGAAATCAAGAAACACTATAACAGAGTGTTCCCAATCTGTACTCCCACCTCAGAGCTGGTTTATTAAATAAATATACACCAGCATATGACTTACTTAGCTTCCTTTAGACAGTTAGTATGAGGTAAAGGCAAGTGATCCTAATTGGATCTATCAAAAAAAGAAGAAAATAGAGGAAGAGAAGTAAGAAGAAAAAAGGATGAAGAGGAGGAGGAAGAAAAGAAAGAACAGAACAGAACAGAAAGGCTCTGTTTTGATAGGAAACAATCTCCAGGTTTAATTCACTGTGGTTATTTGAATAGGTTTGGCCAAACAGACTGAAGGCTGGGTCCAAAGAGAGTGGCATTATTAAGAGGTGTGGCCTTGTAGGAAGAGACAGCTTTTAGTTCTAATATGTTCATGCTAGGCCCAATGTAATATACAGTTTCCTTATGTTCCCTTTGGATCAAGATGTAGAACTCTAAGTTCCTTCTCAGCATCAGTCTGCCTGTTCTTTGTCATGCTTCACACCATGAAAATGGATTAAACTTCTGAAACTTGTAAGACAGCTATAATTAAATGTTTTCCTTTATAAGAATTGCTGTGATGATATTGTCTATTCACAGCAATAAAGTAGTGAGAAAGTCATAAGAATTTTCTTCATAAGCATATTGTTCTAAATATTTACATTAGAACACTGAATTTGAATTCTACGTATCTAACAAAAAACTTGTTATCTAGTTATATTTGGATTTCTTCAGAGGTCAGCTAAGTAGTAGGACTTATCAGCTTCACGGGTAATTAAAACACACTTACAACTTATCTACCAATGTTTACAAAAATAAAGCAAATTCATGAATGGAATGAAATCCAGTCTTCAATATTTAAAAAAATAAGATGAACAGAGAGATTAAAAGACAAGATATTTGATGATAAATTAGCAACATTCAAAATGAAATGTTTATAAGCCATGTAATCTACAAATTTTATTTCATTTTAATAATAGTAATAATAATAATAATAATAATAGTAATAGTAATAAATTAACTAGCTTGCTAGTAAGTGAGGACTTGCACATAATAAAAGACATATATCCAGTAAGTCATATGCTGGTGTTTGTCAAGTGAGCATAAGTAGTATCAAGTCTTATTACTTTATTAGTTAGTGAAGAAATAAATATAAATTAATGTCAGAGGAAAGTATTAATACTGAAACAAAACAGAGTATACTAATCTCCCTGCATTTCTACATTTTTGGCTTGTCTTTATAATACAATTGTTAAGATGGTGTGAGCAGCTTCCTATTTCTAAGCCCATTTATTCTATGAAACTTGTAGGAGAAACACATTTAGTTGTACTGGCTTTTAAATATCTTCACAGACTATTCCAGAGTAGGTTATATTTTACGTCAGATATCAATGATGCACCCATGCTACATTTGGGTCTCATTTTTTTATCTTCCCTATTTCCCTAATAAAGAATATTCCGCCTTTAAGTCCTCCTCCTTCTTTGGTATTGAGAGGATGTCCTGGAAGGATGCTACCACAACTTTAGTCCAGCAATTACACCGTAATCTCTCTTGGCTTACCCTGCTAGTCCACTTTAGTAATAATAAGGATCACAGAAAATCAAGTCATTGCTATTCTGCCAGAGGAGTCTCTCTCTTACTCATCTGCCATATTTGAAACAGAATATATGGAACAAATTTATAGAACTGACATCTATTGAATTTAAAATAAAAATAAATTTCATAACAGTTGCTGAGCAACAGCCATGATAGGAATGAAAGTGAAATAAGAAGGGAGAGGAGTGAAAGGTAGGAAACCAGAGCACCAAACAGCAACCCATCTCCTTTTGAAAGGTGCTTAATGGGGTAGCATGTGAAGGGTGTCTATCCTCTCAAAAGTCTCCTACTCTGATAATTAACACTTTGAAACCAAATTTAGATAAAAAGTTAAATGGGGCATACATTGTTTTCAAAGTCCAAACTTTGGAGTAAGCTGAATTATGCCTGAGGTTTGCGCGTATGAAAATTTGCATTTATTCCTATAATCCCCCAGATCAAACTACTGATTTTTGAGATTACTACTGTTCTCTGAGAAATTAATAGACAGAAAATCTGCAACATATAATAATGTAAAAGTTGTATGACTTCTGAAGAAACTATAGCCTGTATTCTGACTAATTATATGTTGCATGACATCCTCACAGTGACAGGCAGCAGCAGTGGGCACAGATCCAGCAGTCATGAGATCATGACTCTCAGCAACTGGTTCTCCCCAGTGCAAAAGCTCTGATATGTTGTCGGCTACATGCATGAAATCCACTTAGACTGACCATATTCTCAATGCTCATTAATTACAGGACACAACTTTCTCATCCGTCAGAAGTATGGGTGCCTAGTCACTGGTCATCAGTGAGTTTTAGTGCACATATGATTCCACATGGTACTCCTTAGATGATGACCACCTTCATCTTTGAGTGTGAAAAGCAGCCATTCTCATTTTCATTCACAGTTAAAGATACGACAATCCGAGAGACGGGAGGTACAAAAATAACTGGTTTTGATCTGAGTTGGAAGCCAGACTCTATCACTTCCCAAGCTTATGGTTACAGGAGACTTGTACTCTTACATAATTGGATGTAGAATGTGGCTAACTAGTCCTAAGAATAAAAGAGGAAAAATGAAATAGCAATTCTATTCTGAAAATTTGTACCTCAGAGCATGCTTCCCTGATCCCCTCTCACATTTAAAGTGAAAAGGAAGTCCTAGAAGTATGGAGTACGATTAAAACTATTTCTAAGATAATGCAGGGAAATTGTTTTAAACCATACATAGAGCTTAAGGGAGCAGCTCTGTGGTAGAGCAACACTCTGCCTGTGTGAGACCTGGACTTGACATTCACATCAAAAAGAAAAAAAAAACCCAGCTGGCGGGGATGTGAGCAATGGGAACATTACTCCATTGCTGGTGGGAGTGACATTTGGAGATTTCTCAGAAAACTGGGAATAGTACTAACCCAAGACATAGCTATACCACTCCTGAGCATATACCCAAAAGATTCTCCACCATCCCACAAACACTTCCTCAATTTTATTCACGATAGTCAGGAATTGAAAACAACCTAGATGACCCTCAGCTGAGGGATGGATACAGAAGACTTGGTACATCTACAGAATGGACTACTATCCAACTATTAAAAAAAATACATCATGAATTTTGCAGACAAGTGGATGGAGAATATCATCCTGAGTGATGTAACCCAATCCCAAAAGGACATGCCTGTTATGTATTCACTAATAAATGATATTAGCCAGAAAACACAGGATACTCATGTTACATTCCACAGACCCAATGAAGCTAAACAGGAAGGAAGGCACAATTGTGAACACTTCAAACTCACATAGAAGGGGAATAAAAATGTCATTAGAGTCAGATGGTGGGAGGGAACTGGGTGGAAGAGGGGATGAGAAGGGGAATGGGGGGAATTCATTAACAGGTGTGGGGAGGAAAAGGAGGGATGGCCAAATGGACATGAGAATGAGTGTAAATCTGCAACTGACAGGGGTAGGGGTGGGCAACTCCAAGGTGAGACAGACCTGGGATAAGGGAGTTGACCAAGGTCAATGGGAGCATCCTTAGCTGTGACTCACAGCACTGGGGATATGGTACCCAAAGAGGACACTTCCTGTAGCCAAGGCAGAAACCTTGGTGAAACAAGAGAGACACCATCCCATCCATGAAACTTGACCCAAAATCTATCCTGTCGTCAAGAAATACAGGGACAGAGGATGGATCAAAGGCTTAGAGAATGGCCAACCAATAACTGGCCCAACTATAGATGCATCACATGGGCAAACACTAATCCCTAACAGCATTAATGAGTCTCTGTTATGCTTACATACAGGAGTCTAGCATGGCTGTTCCCTGAGAGTCTCCACCGAGCAGCTGACTCAGACAGATGTAGGTAACCAAAGGAAAAGAGTTGTCAGAACTTGAGGACTCTTATGTAAGAATTAGAAGGAAGGATTTTGGGACCAGGAGGGGAGTGGAACACCATACAAAGACCAACAGAAGCAACTCATCTGGATCTTTTAGGCTCTCAGAGACTGAATCACCAATGAAAGAACATACCCAGGTTAGACCTAGGCCTCCCTGCACAGAAGCAGCCTGGACTTCATGTCGGTCCTGAACATCTTGCGGTGGGTGTTCCCAAAAGCTGTTGCCTGCATGTAGGATATGTTCTAACTGGGCTGGCATGTCAGGTTTCAGGAGCAGTGGATATGCCTAGTCTTTTAGAGACTTGATGTGTAAGGGTTGGGGGATATCCAGGAAGAACCCTACCTAGTCAGAGGAGAAGGGATTGGGGAATGCGGAGAAGGAATGTGTGAGTCAGTGATGAGGAGGGGGCAGTGGGCAGGATGTAAAGTGAATTAAGTTAAAAAAAATAATAATAAAGGGGGAAAAAACCCTAAGTGGTAGTGTCACATATCTTTAATCCCAGCATTTAGGAGGCAGAGGCAGGCAGTATATAACTGATAAGTGGGTTCAATATAATTCTAAAATTAGGAAAAGAAATTAAAAGAGGCAAAACAACCAGGAAACGAATAGTAAGGCAGGGGGAATCTGTTTACCAAATTGAGATGTAATATGCAGTTCCAGTATTGGCAAACACAAAACACAAATGAAGAATCTAGGAATGGACACCACAGCCCCCAAAATGCCTAATTGATCTTGAAAGCTGACGTTCAATAGAGCAGAGACAGCTCTTTTCAATAACACTAGTGTTACTCAAACCTGACAGCCAGATATAATAAAAATTTGACTATTTCAAAACTTACATAGAAATTCAATCAAAATAGATCATGGACTTACCTGTAAAACAAGAAAATAGGACACCAATTAAAACGTGAAGACCGAGATAAAAAAAAGAAAAGAAAAAAAAAAAGAAAGAAAACTTCAGACCAAGGCCTTGGTAAAGAGTCTTCATACAAGGAAATATTGATAAACTAAACTTTGATTGTTAAAGGCCATGTTAGGAGGAAAAGCATCAGCAGATGCTTCTTTGTGTAGCCCTGCCAACTTGGAACTCTCTGTAGACCAGACTGATTTGAAACTCAGGGATACACCTGCCTCCACTTCCCTAGTGCAGGGATTAAAGGATGGGCCACGACTGCATGACTGGGGTAATATTTTCTTATAAAAACTACCAGATTTTAAAAACTACCAGATGAATTCTACCTAATATGTAAAGAATTCAACAAATTAAAAAAAAAACTAATAGGAAATTCAACGAAGGGTGGATTGAAAACATAAACTGATAATTCATCAAGAAACAAGAAATTCCAAATGAAACGACTACATTCCAATTTAATCATCTAGCAGTGTGGCACATGTGCTTGCAAATTGCTGCACTACAGAGTGACAGATGAAAACTGAAGCGACCTCTGATATACTGAAGTTCTCCAGAAGTGTGCTAAAAAGTAGACAAAGCTCCTTTCTGGGACTGGGTCAGTGTTTGAGATGGCTGGCTGTTCTTCCAGAGGACCCAGGTTTAATTCCCAGCATCCATATGTTTCTTCACAACTACCTAAAACTCCAATTCCAGAAGTTTCCATACCCTCTTCTGACTTCTAAGGACATCAGGCTCACACATGGTGCAGACATACATGCATGCTCAATGTTCACATTCATAAAAATATTAAGAGGAAGAGAGAGACATTCTCTAGTATTTCACTTGTGCTTTCTACATGTTTCTGTCACACCATGTAGCTCAACCAACCAAACTCAGACACAGGAGTCTTACACAGAAGGTAAACCTTACAGGTAACAAAGGAACTGTATTTTACACTTATAAACCTATAATTTAGATGAGTGCCTCTTTCTGTGTAGCACAGTTCATATGGTAGAAAAGTAAGCCAGTCCTACTCTGTCTATATTTCCAAGGCCATGTTCCAGCTCTTGACATACCAAGGCTTTTCACTCAAATGTTTCTTTAAAATTCTTTCTGGCAGAGGACTTGGTTAAATTGAAAGAGGGAAGTAATGAAACCTTACTGTAGGCAATGAAAAATTATGTGGGGGATTAATAAGAAAACAATTAGAATCTTTTAAGTAGTGTTTGTTTGAAGAGGAAGAATTGGGTGGGGAGGTTTTTGATACAGGGTCTTACTGTATAACTTTGGCTGTCCTCAAACTCAAAATCCTCCTGACTCAGGCTCTCAAGTGCTGGGATTACTGGGCTATACCCCCACACCCAGCTGTGAAGTTCTTGATATAGGAAACAGAATAGTGTTTGTGTAAGTGTCAGGGAAAAGAAGGACCACCCAGCAGTTTCTACACTTTGTACAGTTTTCTTTGCTTTAGTCTTTCTGTACATTTCTGAATGAGATATGTTGAGTAGGTTATAATATTTCACTTTATTTGGTAAATGTTGATTCCCCTTATGTAAACACGTACAATTTTTGCCTTTAAAGAAGATAAGCTCTTTGATCTCCTTTAAAACCATTAAAAAATATGTACCAAGCACTGAGAAGCCTGCCTGAATCAAATGCAAATGCTGTTTCGATGAAATATTAGGTGATGACTAGATTTTTCTTTTTCTTTCCACTAAATAGAAAGGAAGCAATATTTTACTGTATGAAACAAATTTTCTTTCCATATTTCAATGAAAACCATATACTGCATACTATTTAGGGTATCACTGAGGAGGCCAAGGTGTAGCTGAGTATAAGGATATGCTTATCATGCTCAAGGCTTTATTGTAAATCCCCAACATGTGTATGTGCAATGTGTGCACATTTTTGTCCACTACATTTTAAGATATATATATATATATATATATATGTATATATATGTATATATATATGTATATATATATGACATGTTTTATTTATTAGCATAATAGCCAACTTCCTAATTTTTTTCAATACTTCCTTTAAAATGTATTTTATTGGGGCAGAACAGATGGCTCGATGTTAAGAGCACTGGCTGTTCCTCTAGAGGATCCGGGTTTAATTCCTAGGACTCACATGGCAGCTCACAGCTGTGTGCAGCTCCAGTTCCAGAAGAACCTGGAGAGAGAGAGAGAGAGAGAGAGAGAGAGAGGGGGGGGGGGTATAGATACACACACACACAAATGGTATTTTGTTTCAAATGTGTTCATGAATGAAATATGAATCTTTGAACACAGAGATTGGCTGCTAGCTGAATTCTTTTGTCTCCAAATATCAATGATAGCAAATAACTAATATCAAATATGTTTATTTTTTAATATAACAAAAGAGGCCAAATAAATATTATCATAACTACTCTTCCTAAATAGGGTGCCTAAATGCTCACCCACAATGATTCTAAGTGCAGAGTTAATGCATCCACCTCTATCTTAACAAATCATGCAGCATAAAATAAAAACAACCACTTCACTGTATCAATTTTGAAAGTGCACTTAATACAGTGCTGTTACTATGGTAACCCAGGCAGACTAGTTCTTTGAAAGAATCACATCAGAGTCTAAACAAGATCATGTCATGGTCTTTTACTCTACTTTCCTCACGAATCTTTCTTTTGCAAAAGCCTCAATAGAACAATATCTACATAATTAGTCATTTTGTCTACCTTCTTTTTTGTCCCAGTAATTATTTCTAAAGACTTTGTTTTTTAGGACACTATCCAATAAAATAACCTAACTAGGGCTGGGGCAATGGCTCAACTGGTAGGGCATCAGCCTAGCAAACTGATGCCCTGAGTTTGATGTCCATCACCACATAATACTGGTTGTTGTTGTTGCACATTCCTGTAATCCCAGCACTTAAGAGGGAAACAGAAAGAAAGGAGTAGGAAGTTCAAAGTCAAGTTTGCTACATAATGAATTTGAAGCTAGTCAGACCTATGTGTGGCCTAGCCCTGTCTTTTTTTAATTTTTATGTGAGACTTGTAATTTTTGTTTTGTTTTGTTCTGTTCTGTTCTGTTTTTTGTTTTCTCATTCAAGACAGTGCTTTTCTGTGTAACTCTGGCTATCTCAGAATTCACTCTATAGACAAGGGTGGCCTTAAACTCAAAGATCTACCTGCCTCTGTTGGGATTAAACGTATGTACTGATACCTCCTGACATGAGACCCAATCTTAAAGAAAGAAAAAAGGAAAGAAAGGAAGGAAGGAAGGAAGGAAGGAAGGAAGGAAGGAAGGAAGGAAGGAAAGAAGGAAGGAAGAATGGAAGGAAGAAAAGAAGGAAGGAAATGAAACCTGAACACAATTCAACGACAAAATTTTGCCATGCCAAGTTCTAGACTTTTTGGTACAAAAATTATTTATGTGTCCGATATGCAGCAATATTCAATTTTTTAAAAAAACTTTTTGATATGATCAACAAAATTAATAAACGGCTACTCCATTTTTCTCTCCAGGGCATTCATGCAGCAAGCACACCTATAAAGTCTATACCATGTTTTCAGGACGATTCTTACAATGATTCTGTGAAGTAAATAGATATAGGTATTATTATCTCCACTTTAAAGATATAGCTATGTGTAAGACAAAACAGCCGTGACAAATGGGGTCAAGGGAAACAGAAAAAGGAAACAGAATTACCCCTTACACTGCCAGGTGAGACTGGATGAGCCCTGTGGCTCAGTGACCACATGGCACAACACACTCAGGATCCTGAGCACGAGCCTGTTATCAAAAAATAAAAATAAGGAGCGAGACAGGGTTACTCACTTCTGTAAACCCAGAACTTGAGTGGATATGGCAGGAGGACCAGACCTTCACGGTCATTCTCAGCTGCATGTCGTCTGAATGTCATCTTTTATCTGTGGTCTTGCAGGATGTGTGAGAGATTTGTGCTAAGGGTTTTACTAATCACTGCTCACAAAAAATAGTATAATAGAAGCCTTTCAAAAATATTTGGTTTTAAACCTCCACAAATTTACCACTTTAACCATTCCTTAGGATATACAGTTAAACAAAGCTCTATTATTTTAAATCAGATATAAGGAAATAATAATAAGGTAATCTCACATTGTTTTGTTTTTGAGAAAAGAATATATTTACTATCAGTTTACATACATATGCAGTAGATAAGTAATCAATGCATCAAATATATTAATGTTAAACTCTACCACATTAAACTATAGTTAAATAGGAAATATATATATTTTTTAGTACAGAACTGCTTCATTTATAAATAAATTTGCTGGCTCAAACTTCTGTTCACATTCCCTAGCCCCCTGTGATACTGGGGACAAAGCATCCATTTCCTCATAAGCCAACTGTTCAAACACAGAGGTCAGAAAACAACCTGATGGAGGCAGGTCTTTTTTCTCTACCATGGGTGCTCAGGGACTGAACTCAGGCTGTCAAGTTTTGCTTCAGGTGCCTTTACTTGTGAAGCCATTTTGCTGGCCCATCCCAACCTTCATTGTATTTCTTCTTACATCGTGCTAAGGAATGACCACAGAGCTCCATGAATGACAGGTAAGCTATATTATTTATTTTGAGACAGGATCTTATTATGTTGCCAAGTTTTTCTGAACTCACTCTGTAAATAAGACAGGCCTTTGACTTGTAATCCTTTTGTGTTGTTAAAGTTCTTTATGTAAACATAAGTTCCTCAAGGCTGAGTCTCAATGCTGAGCTTCGTGATTGTAAATGGTGTGAAGACCCTAAGCCGACTACCTTAGACTGTCCCTTTGAAAGTCACTCACTGTTCACGCCTGAGTCTGAACATGCCTGTGACTATCCAAATCTGTCAAATGTGTTCTCTGTGTGTGGGGAGCTTGGCATCAGTGTCTTCCCAGGTGTTTTCTACCTTATTTTTTCAGACAAGGTCTCTGATTGAACCTGCAGCTCAATGACACCATAATATGACTGGAAAGCAAGTCACACTGTCTATCTCCTCAGAGTTGGAGTTATAGGTGTTTGCTGCCTTCCACAGCCTTTACATGGGTGTTAGGGACCAAATTCACTACAGCCCTAAAATGTATGCTTAGCAGGGCACCAGCCCTTACCAATCTGAAAGCTAAACATGTGACCAGACATCACAGATCTACACAGAGTTCCCCTTGTTTTGCTGCAGCCTGCTTATTTGCAGTGACCACCAATGTGATAAATGCACTGATTTATGTTTTTTTTTTCTGTATCAAATAAAATATTATGTGATCACCTCCAGTGGTTATAACCTGAGTCTGTGCTCCCAGGCTACGAGCACTTAGGTTTTCCTCAAGAATTAACTATCTCTTATTTCCTGGGGTGAGTGCTGTATTTTGTGTCAATAGCACCTACCAGCAATTTTAACTTCCTAATGAATATATTACTAGTATAATTTATCCAATACTCATTTATATCTGAGACAGGAGGCAGATGTTTCTGATTATTTAGTAAAAGAAGCCATATAGCATCTTTTACCAAATCAACTGTCAATTCTATAAATCAAGGTGCATACTGGTATTGACTACTGGCATTCCTTAGGAGGAACTAAAATTATGGAATTCATGGGGATGTGTTTCCTTAACTGAGGTACTAAATTAAATTCTATCACTTAACAAGAATGGATACATTTTCAATACTATTCTAGCATAGACCCTATGTCATACTATGAATGTTCAGGGACACCAATATCATGGTACTAACAGTGCCCTCATCTGACATAGCATCAGATACATGTTAGAGCAACAGTAGTTTTGTACTTCTGAATATGTCTCCCAATTGAGCCACACAGAAAAGGTTACTGAGAACAATTTACGTGAGTATTTAAAAGCACTTTACTAATCTGCATTAGTCACAGCTCTTTGCACTGTGTAAGGTGTGGGCTGATGCCCTGTACTCAGCAGACAAAGAAGGAATGCATTTTAGTGCAAGGATGGGATATCACTGATTGACAGTTCTTGGAAAAAGGTTAAAAATTCAAAAGGAGCGTCTGCATTTGGTTCTGAACTTAAAAGTTTTTTTTTTCTATTCCCAACAGAAGAGCAGGAGCAAGTCATAGCAGGATGCCTTGGAGATGAGAAACAGGAGCGATCAGAGAACTCAATTTGCAATTAAATGGACTGTAAACAATTCTTACAAGTTCATCAAGGAAAATGATTAAAAATAAACTTGGTTGCGAGAGGGATTTTTATGCACCTAACCATTTCTTAACCTCATTAATAAACAAGGAAATTTCAACCTCCCCAAACCCCCCAAGAAAAATTAACAAAACAGTGCTCAAAAACAAAAAAAAAAACAAAAAAACACTCTAATGAACTAAATTAAAACCCCAGGCAGCTATACGTTTACAGCCACTGAGCAACAGACAGGGTGAAACAGCATCACAATTCTTACCAACTGACTGCAAGTCTTACTGATAATAACTGCTAATTGAAATGAGATAAAAACTGTATTCAAGGCTAAACTGAGATAACCCGGGTCTGGAGCCTCAGCAGAACCAACGGCAGGGATGGCAGAGTCCAGGGCAACAGATTGCAGTAGTAAGGGCTCAGATGGGAGACCTCAGCCTACCTTTGTGGGTGCTGTAAAGGGCTGGAAATGTCACGATGAAGAAAGTCGTAGAGTATTTGCCAGGCAGCATGTACTGGATGAGAAAAGGCTCTTCTTGTGTCACAGTACCAGCACAGGCACTGAATGAAATAAAGCCAAGCAGGAATGCACTGAACAGTGGCTCGCACTCCGTATGTATATCTTTGGCAAAATTCTGGTTCTGTGAAGATTTCAAAGAAGAAGGAAAACAATATCACAATTCAAATAAATTAACTGTTCATACCATTTAGTCTCACAGTACAGGCAACCATCAACATATCCGTAAAACCCTAACCCGTGGGTTCACAGTCACTTTCTCCTATGCAGACACCACTTGCTCGACCTCTTTAGTGGATGAGAAACCGGAGAAGCTGAGGTGACTACTGGGCAAAGTTTTTTTTGATTTCGGAATATCCTAGAACCAATTCAAACAATTTTGTACTTTTTTCAGTTGGAATAAAATTATAGGAAAAGAGTCTATTAATAAAAGGAAGAAAAACACATGCTTTGTTCTATGACTTTAAACATAGGAAAATGTAGAAATATCACGGGTACTGAGACAACTTTGTAAGTGGCAAGTTACTATAAACATACACCCAGAGCACGCTCTCTATGGCCTCCTCATAATCATAGAATGCTTATGGCTCATTATTGTTTTTTATTGCTGCTCTGCAGTAATTTTTATTTTGGGGACAGGATTACATTTATGCACCCCAGTATGACCGACCATCCTATGGCTTCAGCCTCCCTTGCAGGGATTGCAGGGGCGTGGTGGCCTGCCACACCCAATTCATCATGATCTTTTCTGAGTACAAGCTAGATCTGTCTCCATTAGATCTGTGTTATTAATGCAGAATTCCTAACTAAATGAACTTGGCATCACCTAAGCATGAGTAAAGAACCAGAAGAATGTCAAGACTTCTGAATTGACCAGGATGTTCTTTCTCACGGCATCTGACATGATTCTAAGCAATCAGTACATGGACCACTGGCACCTACAATGGCATCCTGAGCATTTCTATGAGGACAAGTTGCTGGCACTCTAGCCGTTGTGATACAGCTCCCAACACATATGAAGGTTGAGAGATTACTGCTGAATTCTTTAAGTGTAAGTTTTAGATATATTGGCAAGTGGTTGACTAAAATCATAACACAACCTAAAAGCCAAATAAATGATTTCAGATAAGGAGATTGCTAACAGGGTGACAAACACATTTAATTAGATGTGCAATGCTGTTGGATGAGTTTTCATCATGACCTTTACTGTCATAGTTATCATTCCCAATAGTTCTTTGTTTATGCTGGCAATTCACTAGTGTGAATACAAAATTATACACTAACTTGTGGATCATTTGGCAACCGGCCCGCCTCTCATCCCATTTTAGTTCTAATTGTTAAAACAGATCATATATTCCAGGTCCATGTGAATCACTGACAGGCTGATCATCTGATCAGCCAACCAGAAATTTTCAAAGCCTACCTAATGGAAGGGAGCAGTAAATACTGGATACTGAGAAAAAGAAAGGAAAAAAAATGAGAAAACATAGAAACAGTTCTCTAGTTCAAGGCTGACCATTCAGAGTGACTGCTGGTAAAAAGGAAACCAATAAATCACACAGATACACAAAGCTCAGACAACGAGGGTGGGTAAAGTAGTAAAGTAGGAAGGAGTTGAATGCAAAATTGGAAGGTAAACAGTGGATGAGTGTGTGGTTGTTGTTGAGGAAAGGAGGAAGGAAGGGGAGGGAGAATATGCTAGCCATAGTGGTTCGTTCCTGTAGGCCTTCACTTAGAAGGCTGAGGCAGCAATGCAACAAGTTTGAGGCTAGTCTGTGCTACGGAGTAAGACCCTTTCAAGAAAAAATAAGTGATGGAAGCACAATAGGCAACCTGTTGTTAGGGTACAAAGCATTTGCTGGACAGGGGAGCACTTGGTTGACTACAAATCTCTGCTTTGCCTATAAAAGACATGAAGGGCCAGACAGTGGGGGCTCATGCCTCTAATCCCAAAACAGGGAGGAAGAGGCAGGCAGATCTCTGAATTGGTGGCCAGCCTGGTCTACAATGTGAGTTGTAGGACAGCTGCACAGAAAAACCCTGTCTCAGAAAATCAGGGAGAGAAAAACAGGCAGGGAGTGTGATCATCTAAGGCCTGTTGCATTCTCTAAACTAAATGACACTCTTAGAGCATTGGGTTTCAAGCCCAGGGTCTTATGCACATGATGTATGCACTCTACCACTTGACTGCACCCACAGACTATATAATATTGATTTCACTAATGAAATGGTAATGACTGTGTTCGCCTTAAAATTTCCACAAAAATCACATCTGACCACTATTCTGAATATAATGATAAATCTTTTAAGCAACTAACTCATGCAATATATTCCCTTAGAGTTTATTGAATGGTATAGCTCAATTCTTATAACAATTCTCTTAAGGAGAATAGGTTGAGACAGAACTCACTATGTAGCCCAGGCTGACCTCTAACTTGAAATTCTCCTGCCTAAGTGCCAGGATCATAGTGTGTAACATCACGCCAAACTATGTCAATGGCATGTTTGCTGCTTTAGAGACATTAAGGGAGTTTTACTTTTGCTACTGTGAATGCTATCTTTTGATCAGAAAATTGTCATAGTACATTATTGAGGAATGAATATGTAGGTACAGAGACCATTATGAAATCAATTTCTCTGTCACAAGTTTAAGTTTTACCATAGGCTCCTGGAGTACAGCACCCTGGGCCCCATCACTGTTCTAACTGTAGGACTTGCTGTACCTTTTACTTCCAATTACAATACTAATTTTCCAATGTTCACTTCATTTTCAAGAGGCATATTTGTCTTGCTCCAACGGTTGCTTGCTCTCTTCTAGCCCTTTTCATATTTGTTTTAACAGACTTGATTATTATTATTCAGATTTACTCTTCGGATTACCACTAATGGCCTTCTTAAATCTCCTGTCCTCCTGGCTTTCATTCAGATTTCTATTTTCACACTAATTTAAACTACTACTAACCACTGAGACTCATCAATACCTCCACATCCCTCTAATCTTTTTAAATCAAATATCTTGTGCGAACTGAGTGACAAAAGCACACTTCAACATCTGTCTAGGTCCAGGGCATCTAGGACTATTGGAGTAGAGATATGATAAGTCCATAAAAACTATTTTAGAAAAGAAGGATGTTCTGAGGTACCCTGGGTGAAGTCACTTACTTTTATAGGTTTTCTGGCTTCTGAGCTGCTGCTTGTAGCCCAGCCAGAAAGTCTGGAATTAGATGCCCAGAACCACAGTACCTTGATCAAGGTCAGAATCCTAAGGAAGGTGTGTGGAATGGAAACTGACTCTCAATACTATTATTGTTATCAGTCAGAGATCCATAAATGGACCCAGAACTTGGTTTTTATTTTCCAAAATTATTCAGTCCCTCTTTTTTGATATGAACAGGGTGGCCAGTAATAGTTTGCCTGCATTGCCTTTGGGTTGATTAACTTTAAAAACATTCTATAAAATAGAGATGAGTGTCTGAGTTTTCTCAGAGGAAGAGGGTTTCTTTGTGCTCTATTTGTATTGTTCACTGGATCTTAAGGAAACGCTTATCATAACTCTGGATAGAGGCTCTTTACTCAGATCTTTTCTTCCCAAAGGAGAAAGATCAGAGGTTACCTGTAGGAAAATAATTGCAGGAGCTGCACATTCTGAAGCCATATTCGACTGTTGAGGACACAAGGAACTTAATTGGATCAATCCTAGGTATGCAATGAGATACTTTGGGAGAAGAAGAGGAAAGGGCACTTGGGCATGGCTGATGCACAGCATGATGTCATCAATACTAAAAAGAAAGAGGGTTGGTGTAGTTCTTCTTCATCTTAATAAATGTGTATAATTTTTTTTAATGTTTTTTCTCTCCACGCATGGTTACGGAAAGATTGACATAATTTATTTATTTTTATTTACATTTTAAATGTTATTCCCTTTCTCTGTTTCACCTCCAGGAACAAACTATCCCATCCCTCTTCCCCTGATTCTATGATGGAGCTCCTTATACACCTACCACCTACTCCCTCCAACCTCCATTCCCTGACATTCCCCTACTCTGGGACATTGAGACTTGACAGGACAAAGGACCTCTCCTTCCAAGTCCATCCTCTGCTACATATATGGCTAGAGTTATAGGTAAATCCCTGTGTACTCTTGGGATTGTAGTTTTGTCCCTGTTATTTCCTAGGGGAAGGATATTTTTAAAGTTGTCACAGATATAATTTTAAGGAAACAGGTGCAAAGCAGAGAGGAACATGTTGTTATAAACATAAGCACACATCTATTGAAGGAAACTAATTAGAATGTCCAGTAGTTCTTATGATGCCCAGCCATACTTCTCCAGATTTCCAGTGTTTTTTTGTCACTGAACTCAGCCATTTAACATTAAAGGAAGGCCATTCTAACTCAAAGAATCCATACACACATCCTTGTCTTTATAAGTCTTCAGGAAATAATAAAGATATTATCCCCAAGGAGAGAACTGCTTATTAGTTTTAATACAAAATTCTCAACTCACAATGACAAACAACAGAATGTTCAGAAGAGACAGAGATAGACAACACATAAACAAATGTATATAAGGAGACAATTAATGGTGGCTACAACACAATCATACACTTCCGAAAAGGGTCATTTGGAGACATCTCACTAGAATCTTGATGTCTGTTACCAGAAGTAAAAAAATGGCCATCACTATGTTCAACAGAAGGTGTTATATCGAGTAGTGAAGTGGCAAGATAAATGACAATTTCTATAGGCAATTTAGACCAGGGTATCACAGGTGAATGAACAACTCTGTTTAGTTTCTTTGTCTTGGTTCCCTGTTGAATGCCTCAGGTTGCACTTTGAAAGAATTCTTCAGATATCAGGGTCATAGTCCATGATGAAATGTATAAGTTGCTCAAACTGGTTACAATTTCAAAAAGATAAATCTAAGGCTTCCCGATATTACAGGGTAAAATCGACAGACACCTCAGAATGACCAAAGCTTGGAGGGAAACATTTTCAATAGACTAACTCCAAATGCAAATTGCCAGATTGAGTTTTAAAGACACATATCCTGTTTGGCTATTGAAGGGGGAAACAAGAAAGCAGTCTAACAAGAGTCAAGAACATGTGGTTAGCTATGTCATCTTCTCAGTTTCTAAAAGAGTGTTGGGTGTTCTGCCATAAAACTTATCAGGCCAGGGGGTAGAATCGCGAAACAGCTTGAGCTTAGAAAAGATGGAGGGATCTTTGTCCTCATAGCCAATGTGAAAAGAAAATAGACAAACTAATGCAGAATGACAAAGGGTACAAAACCACCAGGCATGGAGATTGGTATCTAATGAGGTGCTTCTAATGGGTGAAGAAAATAAAACAGGGTAGTGAAGAAGGTATTTATAAATATAACCTAAGGTTGTATTTACACATGGTTGTCTAAATAACCATAACTAGTTGTAGAAAATGATTAATAATTGAAATCAATAATTGCTTCGTATTTTGTTAACAAAGTGTTTCTATAGATTTTTGTGTTTTCTTTCATCAACTACTGTACCATGCAATATAATAACAATTAAGACAATACAATCATTTTCATATTCATTTCAAATTTGAGATAATAAAGAAAGTGCCATAAATCCCATTTCACCTATTCTAAATCTATAACATGTTTGACATTGTGGAATTGATAATTATATCGCATTCAGTATAACTATGACCTGGTTTAATATATAATTCGTTTCTATTTGTATGTAGCATCATTCTACTATATCAAGGTACCATTATAATCTGGTCATTAATTTCATTTACAAATTATTCACAATATAAGGAAGTATGATGTCTCAAGTTGACAAGAAGTAGACTCGTGATGGCTAATTTGGTTGCCTACTTGATTACAACTGGAATTATATAAAACCATAAAATAATGGGCATATTTTTGAAGGAATTCTGCTTTCATTCAATGTGAAAAGATCTACTTCTAGTCTGAATATGTAAAATACAAAAACACACATTGAATCCAGATATTTAATTCTGCTACAAAGTGAGCAATTCCTTCTATTGGAAGCCTATATGAGGACATGGAAGAAAGAGGTGTTTGTTCTTATCCTGCTTGTTCTGTCTTGATAGAAAGTTTATTTCATTACTGGCATTAAATCTTAATTTAAAAGAATTCCAAAACCACAGAAGACAACTTAAGACATCATTCTTGGTGATGGTGCAACTATAAGATTCTTGAACTTAACTTTCACAGCCAGTCATTGTTGGATTAACTGGACCAGAGACTGTAAGTCACTGAAATAAATCTCTCCTCACCCCATATGTCCACAAACCAATACAGGCACACACACACACACACACACACACACACACACACACATATATATATATATATATATATATATATATATATATATGTATATATATATATATACATATATCAGATCTATACTTCTCTATCTGTTCATCTACCTACCATGATACCTAGATACCTAGACATATAAATAGACACAAACATTAATGTTAGGTTGTGTCAAATTGGTATAGACTCAGGATAGAGTAGGTGCCTCCAACCAAGTCACAGGGATTTGGTGCTTAATTCTTCTCAATCCAAGATATCTGTTACTGCTGTGGAAGCAAACTTCCTCCATAATTAGTATTCAGTTAAACAGGACATAAACAAAACTGTGCGAGAGTTTATAGGTATCTTAAGAAAAAAGATAAAGAATGCCAATAAAGAATTTTGGTTTCAATTAAACTTCATGCATTTAGACTCCATCTTTAGCACTATGTTTCATGGCTCAAAACTCAACTTTTTTTTCCCTGAGGCCTACATGCACAATGGACAACCGGGAAGACACTGCTTCAAGCACTTGCCAGTCAAATCCCCTTAAAGCACACTCTGCAGGAGTAAACTACACCCTCAATCTTGCACTCCATTTTCTGATGCACAACTCTGACTGCTTTCATGGAGACCAGCTGTGACTAGGACTAACCACATAAGGTCCTGCCCCAATTCCTTGTGTAAAAAGACCCCTTAAAGCACACCCAGGAACCTTAAATAGCATCCCAATCCCTAGGGTCCATTATCTGGAGAACAACTTCCACCTCTTTGCTCTAGATTAATTTGGTAACAGGGTCCCCAATCAAAACTTATACTAGGTACCATAGAAACAAGTTAAGCACCCAAAACCCAATAGGTCACATAGGCCATAAACATCCGTGGATAGACTCCTACTGGGTTTGAACTTTTGCAAGTAACTGGTGCTCTGGGACACTCAGACTAGAAGTTAGAGAAAAAACAGGAATCAATGGTGTGGGGCATCCAAAAGCACTTTTCCAACACTGATAATCTCAGAAATCATCATGTAAATCAATAATAACTGCAAAACCAAGAGAGCTAAAGGCCAACATAAGATCACAATCAATAACTCCAGGGCAATTGGTAAAACCATGTTCTAGCTATCCTAAAGCAGCCTGTCATGAATATTAAATCACAGCTGCAGCAGAAAATGACCTTAAATCTAATCTTATGAAGATGGTAGAGAACTTTAAAAAAGTAATGAATAAGACCTGTAAATAAATATAGGAAAAGACGATCAAATGAGTGAAGAAAATGAATAAGATTGTACAAGGCCTGAAAAGAAAAATAAAAGAAATGATAAAAACATAAAATAAAGAAACCCTGGAAACAGAAACCCTAGGTAAGAGAACAGAAACTATAGACGCAAACATCAACAAGGGAATATAAGAGATGGGAGTGGCAATTGCAGCCATAGAAGACAGAAGGAATTAATCTATCAGTAAAGAAAAATAGTAAATCTAAAACCTCCGAGAAATATGGGACACTATGAAAAAAGTAAAAAACAAACAAACAAACCTAAGTGCAATAGTAATAGTTGGAGAAGATTCTCAGTTCAAAATTCCAGGAACTATTTTCCACAAAGTAATAGAAGAAACCTCTCCTAACCTAAGGGAAAAGATGTCCATGAATGTACATGAAGTTTACAGAACAAGAAATATGTTTGACTAAAAGAAAAGAAATCAAACAAATGTGTCCACATAATAATCAAAACACTTAATCTACAGAAAAAGGATATTAAACGGTACAAGGCAAAAAGCCCAAGAAACAAACATAGGCAAACTTAACAAAATTATATTAATTTTCAGCAGAAGGTCTAAAAGCCAGAAAGGCCTAGCCAGATGTCTTACATACAATAAGAGAACACAGATATAGGAAAAGATCACCATGGATTAAAGCTAGGATTAAAAATCAAGGAAAAGTCTCTACAAACTCATATAAATTAGACAACTCTTTACCAAATGACTGATGGCCTCGAGAGGACATACAGAAATTAAAAACATTCTAAAATTCAGTGAAAATGAAGGAGTAGCATACAGAAACTCATGAGAAACAATGAGAGAATTGCAAAGAGGAGAGTTCACTTCAAAAAGGGCCTTTCCAGTCCAATCAGAGAGATCACGTACCAGCAACTTAAAAACACAGGGGAAACATCTAGAAGAAAAAAAAAAAAAGAAAAAGGGAGGGAGACAGAAGGAAGTTATCAAACTCAAGGCTGGAATCAGTAAATTAGAAAAAAGGAACACAATAATATTATCAAGGATCCCAAGAGTTGATAAAATTAACAAGTTAGCTAATCTAATTCAAACATGGAGGGACACTATCCTAACTAACAAAATAGAGAAATGAAGGGAAACATAACGAGGAACAATGAGATAACTCAAAGAATCCTTAGGTTTACTACAAAAGCATATATTCCTTAACATTAAAAAATCAGAACAAAATAGTCAATTTCAAATTTAAATCAAGGTAAACAACTTAAATGGAGGTAAAGCCCCTAAGGAAATAGAATCATTAAAAGTCTCCCAACTAAAAAAGGGGGTGTAGAGTATGGCAGATTGGAACACATGTGGGAATCCTCCATCTCTAAGGCAAAGGATAGGGAGCAATTGAAGAGGAGCATGTGAGAGTGGGAATGGGATGAGAGGACTTGGAAAAGGCTGTAGTCCAGATGCAAAGGGAAGAGATGAAGGGAATTAAAACAAAGAAATTACTGGCCACATGACCTAACTCTCCCGCAGTTTTCCTTACTGTGTTGCAGTCTTCCTTTCCCTAACTTATGTTCCTTGTCTCACACACTTGTGGGCCCCTCAGACATGGGCACAGAGCTGTCACACAGAAGAGCCTGGAGAAATATTTGTTGATTGTCTGCTGAGAAGAGGGCAAGCTGTAGAACACACCTCCTCTCATATTTTGATTTTTGCCAACTAGCAACCTTTTAGGACACTTATGGAAGGTGATTTCGACCAATTGTGGATGACAGAAATTTTCTTCAGTCCTTTAAGGGGAGAAAATGCAAAGCTGGGAGTAGGTGAGAAAGCCTTCTGAATCCTAAGTGAAAGCTTTGTATGGAGTTCCTCTACTTGCTTTCTGGTAAATCAGGGAAGAACCAGGCAAGAGTGCTTTCCTGGCGTACTAGGATATTGTAATGTAGTTTGTATGCAACAGGGCCACCAGGGGAAAGGATGGTTAGGAAGGCAAGAAATAACCAAAGAGCCTTGTAAGAGTCCATTGTCTTGGAAGTGTGTCTGACTAATGCATACTACACATCACCATTTAGAGCTCCTTCTTATGTCACAGTGGGAGCCTGTCTGTATGTGACAATTGCGGCACCCTGACTGTCCAGAGGATCTCTGAGACATACAATTCTTTATACACTAATCCTGATCTCTATAAGGTGTCAGGGGAGTGACCTTGGAGCACTGAGACAATAGGAAGACATAGCGCAAAACACACACACACACACACACACACACACACACACACACACACACACACACACACACACACCAACACCACCACCAACACCACCACCACCACCATCAACAAGAAAAACAAAAACAAACAAACAAAAAACAGCAAAGAGGTAATTTGTTGTAGAAAGAAAATTAATCCCAATCTAGTGTTTTTACCCTGTCTTTGTCCATTTTATTCCCTGTTAAAAGACACACACACAACACACACACACTCGCACCCACACACACACACAACAAACATACATACACAATTTTATTTAGATAAGCTATTATGGGGAATGGAACTGGCCAGATATTTACACTTTATCTCATTAAAATCTATTGTCTATCTATAATTCCACACTATTAGTATGTTTTCTCTGGCCTTCTCTTAAGTCCAATTAACCAGATGGTATGTCCATGCTTTTTTGAAACATCAACCATTGCATGTTCCACCTCTTTCACTCTTTTTCTCTTCTGGGTCTAATATGCCTTCCTCCCCCACCCTGACAGTAAATTCAGCCTCAAGTCTTCCAATGATCCCTTTTGGCTTCTTCAAACATCACACATACCTGTGTGTGTGCATGGACATATGCATGTGCCTGTGAGTTTGTGTGTGCGTATGTGTGTGTGTGTGTGTGTGTGTGTGTGTGTGTGTGTGTGCGTGCGTGTGTGTGGGTGTGTGCATGCACATATTCACATGGTTAAAACACAAACAAACTTTGAACATAAAAAGAGAACTCATAACTCATTTGAAACAGCGCTATTAGATGAGTTTATCAATCATCAAAAAAAAGTATTTCTGTTCTCAACTGGTGGCTTTTTACATACATGTTGGGAATTCAAACTCAGGTCCTCATATTTGCATGACAATGAAATCACCAAATATGACATCAGCCGAACAAATTACATTTGAATTTTGTAAGCTTCTTAGGTTTAGTCTACATGTTAGTTATAAATTCAGATACTATTTGTTTAAATACAAGTTGTATGGTTGCGTAGAAATTTTTAAGAGTCCTCAGATGCCTGATATTGTTGGTTCATGCCTTTAATTCCAGTACCTGATAATGGGTGGGTGTAACTGTGAACTAAAGGCCAGCCTGGTCTATGTAGTGAGTACCATGATACCCAGGGCAATACAAATAAAACACTGTTTAAGAAAACAAAACAAACACAAAGACAGACAAACAGACAAAAGTGGCCCTTTGTCTGGAGCAATCTAGGAAAGGCTCAGGCTAACAGGTGACCCTCCTTGATTTCTCTGACCATTTGCGTGGACTAAGATGCAGGAGCTAGAGTTCCAAAGGGTCAAGAGACTTCATCTGGGGATTGCTTCTTGCACCTGATTTGCCTTTCCTCTCAGACTTACAAGCACAAGAATTGCTGTGCATTGCCCTGTCCCCCAACAGTCCCCACTGAGTATCTGTCCTGCAGATCAACAAAAGATAAGCTTTCATATAATAATGTTGGTTAGATGAATTAATGATTTTATAGACTTCCTCATTTGCTTCAGATAATCTTAGAAATTAGGATTAAAGATATGATTTTAGTTGTTTGCTAGAAAGATGTAATAAAGCAAAACTAAAGGATAGAATGAGACCATTCCACTTAATAGTAAATAAAGGCTATATAATGATAAATACAAAAGTATTTCATTATTACCCTAAAAAGAGAAATAAGTTGGGGACGAATTTGTATTCAAGGTAAATATTCAGGACCACGGCTTAAGTCACTGTGCATGAAGTTTAGGCAATGCCATAGGACACTGTTTCTTTCAAATTATAAAGACCATATAGAATGAAACAACCCTTTGAACATCATCCTTCTATAACTCCCATGATTTGTAATATTTTATATCTGAGGTAATTTTTAAGATCATTTGTTTAAGGAGACATAAAAATGCCATTGAAAAGAAATAAGTTTGGTGCTTTGGGGGACTCTTTCTCTACCCTATCAATCCTTGCATCGATCCATCGATCCACCCAAATGTATTGGTAGGTCCTCTACGTTTAATATCCACATACATGGAGGTATATTTGTATGCATTTAAGTATGCAGAACACCTGTGGATGAATCAGCTGTTGGACTGAATGACTATATATAAAATGTACACCAGTCTAAGCACATTATCCTATGTAAAGTATTTAACAATAACCTTTGGAACATTTTACCTAGATGGAATTCTTTTTTGCATAGAGAGAATATTGTCTAAAATCTATGAAAAGGTAAAAGCACTAAACAAAAGGTTGTGCAGCTTTTTTTTTGGTTCATCTGATATATATATATATATATATATATATATATATATATATATATATATATATCAGTGGGAGTGATGTCTTTCTTTCCCTTTTATATGAGGTTCAATAACAGTTAAGGAGCTCCCCAATCAGGGAGAGGCTCCTGGCTGACTTGCCAGAGAAAGCAGGAATAAATATTTTTCCTGAATTCCTTCTGCTAAATAGCATGTGGTAATCAACACATATTAACACTTGTTTAAGAACAAGTAATGAAGAGCTAAGGTTTAGCACAGAACAGTAGGACAAAACGGAAATAGTTAATAAAGTGTCAAATTTGATGAACAAGTGATTCCCATATTTCTTTATTTATAGTCATTTGGATCTGATCACAATCTATGGATCTGGGAATCAACTTCTTTGTTCTGGGTGAAGGTCCCCACAATGACTCTTCATTGCTCTGGAATGCCATCTTGTATTTACATGCTTTTGTGCTATTTTAACAATAATCCAGAATCATCCAACCTAGCTGTCAAACATCACATTATCTGATGTTTCCAAACCAAGTAATTGCTAGTCCCTCCTGGCCATGGCATATCACGGTGTTGAAAATCCATTGTAGCCCTCAGCAATGCTTCTTCAAAACTTGTCAGCAGCTGCTGTACTAATCCACACATCCTTTGATACATAAACTTTCTCCTGTGAGAAAGAATAACCTATACAGCAGGCACCGTGTACTCTGTTGTATACGATGTTATTCTTTCAGCCGACACATTTCACTGTGTACTTATTATATATCGCAAACACTATTGGGAAACATCTGCCTATCCAAAAATCTCAAATGAAACCAGGATGAACTTTAAAAACTTTAAAAACGATTTTTCATGATCAGACCTTTAGTTCAGGCTTTGAAACATAACAATACACATTGATTTTCCTTATGGAAGAATAAATTCCTGACAAGAGTAGGGAGAGATTGCTGTCATCTCTGTAGAATATTAACATCAGTATCCCATTTATGTGATGTGGAGAGGCTTCAATACTGTACTGTGTAAATAATATGATGTTTTTGGTGTAGTCTGTCTAAATAACAGTGTGACATCCATATAGATTCCTGACCCAGCACATACGGAGGCCGGAGGATTCAGTCAGCTTGCTAAAGCCACTAATAGAGGACTGTTGCTCACCAACTCCTTGTTGTTGTACACCTTATTGGACTACTTGCCAGTGGGTGTCAAGGTTCAGAACAACTTTGTCATATATATATGACAGGAAACAAATTGGGGAAAGGTCTACACCAATCCTACACCTGACAGAGGGCTATTACCTAATACATACAAAGAACTCAGGAAGTAATGCTTCAGAGAGACAAATAACCCTATTAAAATTGTGGTCCAAACTAAACAAAGATTTCTCAACTGAGGAATATCAAATATTTGAGAAGCATCTAAAGAAATGTGCATCATTTTTAGTCATCTAGGAAATGTCAATGAAAACAACCCTGAGATTCCACCTCACACATGTAAGAAAGGCTGAAATAAAAACTCAGGAGATAGCAGATGTTGATAAGGATGTCAAAAATGGGAAATGCTCCTTCTTTGTTGGTGGGATTACAAACTGGTTCAAACACTCTAGAAATCAGTCTGAGATTCCTCAGAAAATTAGAAATTGCACGACCTGAGGACCCAGATATATTTCTTCTTGGCATATAACCAAAAGATGCTCCAATATACAAAAAAGAGACAACCTCAACTATGGTCATAGCAGCCTTATTTATAATACCCAGGACCTAGAAGGAACCCTAATGGCATTCATCAGAGGGATGAATACAGAAAATGTGGTACATCTACGCAATGGTGTACTACTAGGGTATCAAACCAATGATCTCAAAAAAGACATAGACAAATGGAATGAACTAGAAAATATCACACTGATTGAGGTAATGAAATCACAGAAAAATACACATTGTTTGAAATCACTGAAAGTGAATATTGGCATAAAAGCTCAAGTTACCCAAGATGCAGTACACAGATAACTGGAAGCTTAAGAAAAGTACACACAAAATGTGCATGGTTCACTCCTTTTTAAAAGGTGGAACGATACTATCTATGAATTAATAGCAGAGACTGATGGAATCCCATTCAGATCATGCCAAACATGTGGCAGAAATATGTATGTATGTATATATATATATATATACATATATATATATCACTCACTAGAATAGATAAATTGATAAGTTTGATAAAGCTAAGAAGTGCATGCTGACAGCAACTGTATATAGATCTTCCATGTGAGACACAGCTAGAGCACATCAAATACAGAAGTGCATTCTAGTGGCACATCAATGAGCTGAAAACGGACAGTAAGGGGGGGTTATATAAGAGGAGGGGGACCAGATAGAGATCTTCTGGGCAAGAAATTGGGAAAGGAAATAAGTTTTGACATGTAAATATAAAAATATCGAATAAAACAGGAATAAAATTTGCTTAAAATTAAAAAATGTAAGAAATAAGAGAAAAGAAAGCTGCCAGGTAATCACAGCTATTAACTCAGAAATCAAAAGATCATTGTCAGGGAATGGTAGTCAGAGTAATACTAGTGGAAAGACTGAGATAAGGAAATCTCAACTAGAATCATTCTCTCTCTGAGATATCAATGTCAGACACAAACTGCACTATAGGAATCCAAAGAATGGAAGAGTTAACTGTGAGGGGAGGACACAATACTAGTCTTTCTCTTCATCTTTAGGACCTTTTTCTTCTTGACAAAAAGAATAAAGGCCATGAGCTCTCAGGAAAACAACTGTGCCCTGCTGAACACTTGGAATTTGGAATAAAGAAATTAATGATATAAAATCTCTAACTTCCAGGAACCAAAAGAACAGGGAAGTCCATATGTTTCTGAAAGGCTCCAAGCTCATTATTCCCATATGTGGAAGGGTCAGATCAAGGCTATCTCTTCAGAGATCCCACTCAACCCCTACTAAAGTCTCTGTGAGCTATCCCAAGTATCATATATTTCTTCCTTTTTTTGTTACACCAAGTCAGAAGGCCAACTTTCTTCTCCCCATCACTGATATCATCATCCTCTTTATTCTCCCTCCCAAATGGCTGTTTACGTTGAATTAGAGACCAATTAGTTTAACCTAAAGGTACTGAAGGAATATATGAGAGGCAGTTGCAGCCACGACAATACTTGTGACATCACAGAAGAAGCTAAGGGCCTCCAGGCTCCAAGAGATATTTGAAGCAGGGTCTAATGATGATTTCACTGAGAACTGCCATGGCCTAATAGATAAACAGTTTTCCTTACATTGATTAGATTTGGAGTGCCCTCTCCAGGTATGTCTCCTGTGACACAGTGCAAACCTTTACGTACTCCATCTCTCTAAAGCTAGAGAAATCTCTTTGCTTCATTAGTGGTTACATGCTCTGAATGGAGAAATGTACTCAGGGTTTGGCATGGATAGAAATGATTTAGGAATATGGAGTGGAGAAGAATCTTCTATATAATAATTAATTGCCATGTTCATTCCTGTGATATATAGTTCAATTTTCTAGGTTTTCTCTGTTTCCTAAAGGCCAGTATTCTCCGTACAGATATTTAATTGAATAAATATTGTATTTCACTTTCTTATTGTATATTCCTTGATAGGGGACTTTATAAATATTCCTTAATTATGTACTCAAAAATATTTTGGTTTACAATTTCATTTTTTGGAATGATTTTGGCAACAAAGGGGGGCCCAGCTATAGAGTAACTATAACAGTGTAAATATTGTGGACCTACTTCAAATGATAAACTCTCAAATCCTTATTTAATCCAAAATAGTTTGTTGCATATATATATATAATGTGTGTGTGTGTGTGTGTGTGTGTGTGTGCGTGTGTGTGTGTGTGTGCGTGTGTGTGTGTGTGTGTGCCAAAAGTCTAGCAGATTCTGAATGGCCATTTCTTCAGTCTCTTAAGAAGAATGCCTCCCTACCCCTCTTATGGATATTTTATTTACCCTTAAGGAAGGCGTGAATCATGTGCATTTTTTCCTCCTTCTTGAGTTTCATGTGGTCTGTGCCTTGTATCATAGCTAATTACAACATTTAGGCTGATATTCAATAATCAATGATTATATACTTTGTTTGTTTTTCTGTGATTGGGTAACCTCACTCAGGATGATATTTTGTAGGTCCATCCATTTGCCTATGAATTTCATGCACTCATTGTTTTTGATAGCTGCGTACTAGTCCATTGTGTGAATATAGGCCATTTTCTGTATACATTCTTCTGGTGAAGTACATCTGGGCTCTTTCCAGCTTCTGGATATTATGAATAAGGCTGCTATGAACATAGTGTAACATGTGTCCTTGTTGTATGTTGGAGCATCTTTTGGGTATATGCCCAGGTAAGGTATAGCTGTGTCTTCAGCAAGTGCAATTTTGGAGGAAACTCAGGACTAATTTACAGAGAGGTTTTACCAGTTTGCAATCCCAACAACAATGGAGTAGTGTTCCTCTTTCTCCATATACTTGACAGCATATGGTGTAACCTGAATTTTGACATTAGTCATTCTGACTGATGTGAGGAGGTATCTCACAGTTGTTTTTATTTGCATTTAAGTGATGACTAAGTATGTTATACATAACACAAAGCGTTCTAAGAAATGATATTCTCCTAACTGGTGGTCTAGATATATCTCTGTGCCAAGTGATCCATTTCTCTCTCCTTCAAAGTTAAAGGCCAAGAACATCAATGAAATCCTCACAAAATCAGATATGCAGAAGCCAATAGAAGGGACAGTGTCAGAAAGTGCCTAGAACATATTTGCACAGGAGAAAATTTTAAGAACAGAACACCAAAGGTTCAGCCTCTAAGAGCACCAATCAATTTACGAAATCCCATCATTCTGAAAACTTTCTTTAAAGTCAAGTACACTGACAATAGGAAAACAGCAACCTACACATTTGGAAAAGAGTTTTATGAACCATACATCTGAGAGAGGGCCAAAACCAAAAATATAGAAAGAACTCAGAAATGTAAACTCCCAGACAATCAAGCAACACAACTTTTAAACTGGATTACAGAGCTAACAAAGAATTCTCAACTGAGGTAGCTCAGTAAGTGAAAAACATATCGAGAAATGTTTAACATCCTTAGTTCACAAAAAGGCAAATCAAAATGAACACAAGAGTCTTTGTTAAAACAATCAGGATGGCTAAAACAAAACATTAATGCAGTAGCATAGTGGGCTAGAATGTAGAGAAAGTTTAACACTCCTACAATGCTCGTGGGATTTGTAGCTGGATAGTCACTTTGGATGTCTAAGTGGAGGTTCAGAGAAAATTGCACATAGCTTTACTTGAAAACCCAGCTTTACCACTCACTTCAACAAATAGACTCAATCTTGATCCACACATAACACGGACATGTGATTGAAGATATTCACAGCAGTCTTACTTATAATATTTGAATGCTGGAAACAATCATGGTATACCTCATCTCCACTCAGGAATAAATACAGAAAATATGCTATATTTAAACAATGGAACATTATTCAGGTATTAAAAATGAGGACACCAAGAACTTTGTAGACAAAGGATGAACTGGAAAATAGTGAAGTAACAGAGATCGAAAAGGACCAAACATAAGATGCACTCAATGACAAGCAGATCTTAGCCCTGCTAAAAGAATACCCGCTATACAAATCCTTTATAACATGAAGGGTAACATGTTAGAAGGCCAAATTGTGGATGCCTGCAATCCACTTAGGAGGGAGAACAAAATAAACATGGAAGGCAGAGGAGTGCAGGAAGAGAGAGTAGCTAGAGGTGCAAAATGATGGACAAAGTGGTGGGAGTTGCAACAATTAAAAGAGACAGTGGAGAAATTCAGAGGAAGCGTGGAGTAAATAAAAATAAGCATCAGTTGTTGGTGGTGAACTTGGGTATCCCCAGGAAAATCCCTGATGCCAGGGATGTAAGTATATCCCAGAAACTTACTGTGATGGTGGTAGTTTAAATACCGAGCAGGAAAATAGATAGAACAACTAGAGACTGCCTCCTGTAGCTCGACATGCCCACCAGTGAAGGGTTGGTGCTGCCCACACAGCTCACAATTTTTATCTATAAATGTCAAATCTAAAAAATCTAAATACAAAAATTAGCAGAGACTGTAGGAAAGGCAATGCAGAGACCACCCAACCAGAAGATCAATTTCATCCACAGACTCCAAATCCTCAGACTATTCCTGAAATCAAGATGTGCTTGCAGATAAGACTCTAATATGTCTCCCCTCTGAGGGGCTCTGCCATCTCCTGACTGTGACCGATGCAAAAAACCTAAGCATTTGACAACACCTGACAGCCACAAAAGAAGAGTTAGGGGAATGAATTATGGATCTGGAGGGGATTGGAACCCAATATGAAGAACAAAAGTATCAATTAAGTTTTCTCTTAAAATGTTCAGGAAAATTTCCACCTCCTAGAGTATGCTTTGTCCAGTCCAAGACTTCTGCTACATAGATATCAGAGCATATGTGGAATACAACTGCCTCATCTGCCATATCTGGGAAGGGAGGCAATTGGTCCTGTGGAGACTTCATATCCCAGAGAAGGGGGATGTGGTCCTGTAGATGGGGTAGCACAATATTAGAAAAATGAGGATCAGAATAGCTTAGGGGATTCAAGAAAGAAAAACCAATTTGGGAAATGACATTTGAAATGTAAATAAAAAATAGATTATTTTACACATATAATGTATATAATATAATACATTTATATTTACAACAGAGATATTCACATCGTCTCATTAAGGAATATATATTTCATTATCTATACTATAGGCTTATTGAAAGTTGAAATCCATAATTTTTGTGAGTTTCCTATTATTGAAAATTCACATAGATATACCCAATCAATGTTTTATTTTCTGTTCTTATAGCTATATATCTTTAGTTACCTCGACAAAAAAAAATAAAAAAAAAATAAAAAAAAATAAAAAAAATATTTTTTTATTTCTGTTTCATTAGGTTTCCATTCAATGCCTTAAATGTCTCCTAATTTAACTGTACATCTCTATATTCCCTCCATTGTCATCCTCTTCCCTCTTTCTTCAAATTTGACATTCCCGTTCCTGACAGTGTTCCTCTGCAATCCATAAGTACATTTGTAAATGCCAAAGTGAGGACAGTCTGGACCACATCCCTTGACATTTACACTAAACTAATCATAGCAATACAGTGTGGAGACTTAACATTCAGATTAAAGTGAAAATGTATCCCATTTTTCTTTTTTGATCTGGATTATCTCATCTATGATGACTCTCACAAAATACATTCATTGTCCTGAAAATTACATGCTTTCCCATTCCAATCTGTTAAAAGCACCACATTTTCTTTATGCATTCATTTGTTAAGGAACAACTTGAACATTTCCAAATATTCAAGGGTTTCTATACTAGGATGAATCAACATTTGGATATATTTTCCTCGAGTTATTTCCATTTCTGCATTCCTGAAGAAACATCATATTGATTTCCAAAGTTGCTGTACAAGTTTGCATTCCCACCAGGAGAATAGGAATGTTCCACTCCTTCCACAACACAATAAACAAAAGTTGACTCATGTGTTATAAAACTAAATTTTCAGAAAGGGAGGAAAAAAATCTCAGAATAATTTTGATTTGCATTTCAGTAATGTATAACGATGATAAATATTTCACTTTCGATTCTTAGTCACTTGAATTTCTTCACTTTTGAATATTTTGTTTGGATATGTAGCCCAATATAATTATGTTTTCTTGATATATAGTGTTTTGGTTTTTATAATATGATTTATAGAAGCCTGTTGTTGAACATGTACATGGAAATAATGCTTACTATTTTTGAAAAAAGCCACTTTAAACTTATTAAGATAAAATTACAAAATGCACTCATTAAACTCACAGAATTGGCAGATCTGTTGTAACCAACAGAAACCATAAGGTAGCTTCATTAAATATCCCTATATAATAAAACATTTTCTATATACATAATATTGAGGAATATAGTTTATATATTTTACTCTTTGAGAATTTCCACCAATGAATTTTGATATTTTTCCATTTATTTTACACATATCACTCTATTTCTTTGAATCCTACCTGTGTAAATCTTCTACATTAAAATAGTGTTTAATAACTCTATGATAAACCCTTACAAATATTTTTTCAACCCTCCAACAGAAGACACTAACTGTCCATAGTATGTCAGGTAGTTATAGCAGCTTTCAGGTCTTTTCACTGGATTCTTGACTGTTGACTGGCTTGAAGCTGTGTAGGAAGCCACAGCTGCTATGTGACATGAGGGCAGCACTTCTTGTATCCAGAAGACGCTTCATGTCTGATCCAATCCACAATTTGGGCATCTACACTCTCTTTGCACCTTGTTTCAGGATGGCTTTTTAGCCTTGGGGAAGGGGTATAACATGTGTATCCAACTCATTATGGCTGAAATCAATAAAATGTAGACAACTATATAATGAAAGAAAGGAAGAGGTCACTCTTGGAAGGTATTAACAAGATCGTCATACCCTCTGGCCATGTTAGGTAATGAAAGGTTTGAATTAATAAAATGAAAGAGAATATAGGAAACATGGAGAAAACACAGACTATTTAGATTTACAGTCCCAAATCTAGAATATTTTTTAAAGCATTCATGATTTACTGTGGGAAGCGAGTTTAGCGGAAATCCCAAGATGGAGCCTGGGACTGCTACCGAGTCTCCCGACCAGCACGTGAAATTAAGCCACGCCCCATCATGAGAGCTTCACCGGTGTACCATGACGATTGATCAGGCCATGTGACATGGACCTATGAATGGAGGTTATGCAGACTGGACGGTTGACGTGGTTGAGGGCGCATATAAGGGAGTGGGCTCAGGGGCTGGATGGAGGTATTGTTCTGGCTTGCAGACAAAGGGTTCCTGAATAAACTGCTTTGGGAAGAACATCATTGTGTCACACCTTTCCTGCTGGTCAGGGTTGGAAGCCACAGGAAAAAAGAGTTACAGAAGACTGGCAGAAAGAGAGGAAGATATCACACACTAATTTGCACCTATACACACATATTCTCAATAAAATACTTGTGAACAGATTCAAGACAACATTAAAAAATAATCTTCAGAGTTCTCTGCACCCAAATCCCGTGGGAGGGAGAGCTAAACCTTCAGAGAGGCAGACAAGCCTGGGAAACCAGAAGAGACTGCTCCCTGCACACACATCTCGGACACCAGAGGAAAAAGCCAAAGACCATCTGGAACCCTGGTGCACTGAAGCTCCCGGAAGGGGCGGCACAGGTCTTCCTGGTTGCTGCCGCTGCAGAGAGCCCCTGGGCAGCACCCCACGAGCGAACTTGAGCCTCGGGACCACAGGTAAGACCAAAATTTCTGCTGCACGAAAGCTGCCTGGTGAGCTTGGGACACACGGAAGCAGAATTTCTCTAGGACCAGGCACATTCTGTGTTTAGCGGAAGTCCCACACCCGCGGATCCCGGCCCGCAGCAGCTCTCTGCTCCCAGACCCGGTGAGAGAGAGACCCAACCGCCTGGTCAGGTGGGCACTCCTGAGGCTGCAGAGCAGAAGAGACCACCAACACTGCTCACCCCTGCCCACATCCCTGGCCCAAGAGGAAACTGTATAAGGCCTCTGGGCTCCCGTGGGGGAAGGCCCGGGAGCGGCAGGACCCCTGCGCCTGAGACACCGCCGGAACCTGAAAGAAACAGACCTGATAAACAGTTCTCTGCACCCAAATCCCGTGGGAGGGAGAGCTAAACCTTCAGAGAGGCAGACAAGCCTGGGAAACCAGAAGAGACTGCTCCCTGCACACACATCTCGGATGCCAGAGGAAAAAGCCAAAGACCATCTGGAACCCTGGTGCACTGAAGCTCCCGGAAGGGGAGGCACATGTCTTCCTGATTGCTTCTGCTGCGGAGAGCCGTGGGCAGCACCCCATGAGCGAACTTGAGCCTCATGACCACAGGTAAGACCAAATTTTCTGCTGCAAGAAAGCTGCCTGGTGAACTCAAGACACAGGCCCACAGGAACAGCTGAAGACCTGTAGAGAGGAAAAACTACACGCCCGAAAGCAGAACACTCTGTCCCCATAACTGACTGAAAGAGAGGAAAACAGGTCTACAGAACTCCTGACACACAGGCTTATAGGACAGTCTAGCCACTGTCAGAAATATTAGAACAAAGTAACACTAGAGATAATCTGATGGTGAGAGGCAAGCGCAGGAACCCAAGCAACAGAAACCAAGACTACATGGCATCATTGGAGCCCAATTCTCCCACCAAAGCAAACACGGAATATCCAAACACACCAGAAAAGCAAGATCAAGTTTCAAAATCATATTTGGTCATGATGCTGGAGGACTTCAAGAAAGACATGAACACACTTAGGGAAGCACAGGAAAACATTAATAAACAAGTAAAAGCCTACAGAGAGGAATCGCAAAAATCCCTGAAAGAATTCCAGGAAAACACAAACAAACAGTTGAAGGAATTAAAAATGGAAATAGAAGCAATCAAGAAAGAACACATGGAAACAACCCTGGATATAGAAAACCAAGTGAAGAGACAAGGACCTGTAGATACAAGCTTCACCAAGAGAATACAAGATATGGAAGAGAGAATCTCAGGAGCAGAAGATTCCATAGAAATCATTGACTCAACTGTCAAAGATAATGTAAAGCGGAAAAAGCTACTGGTCCAAAACATACAGGAAATCCAGGACTCAGTGAGAAGATCAAACCTAAGGATAATAGGTATAGAAGAGAGTGAAGACTCCCAGTTCAAAGGACCAGTAAATATCTTCAACAAAATCATAGAAGAAAACTTCCCTAACCTAAAAAAAGAGATACCCATAGACATAGAAGAAGCCTACAGAACTCCAAATAGATTGGACCAGAAAAGAAAAATCCCGTCACATAATTGTCAAAACACCAAACGCACAAAATAAAGAAAGAATATTAAAAGCAGTAAGGGAAAAAGGTCAAGTAACATATAAAGGGAGACCTATCAGAATCACACCAGACTTCTCGCCAGAAACTATGAAGGCCAGAAGATCCTGGACTGATGTTATACAGACCCTAAGAGAAAACAAATGCCAGCCCAGGTTACTGTATCCAGCAAAACTCTCAATTAACATTGATGGAGAAACCAAGATATTCCATGACAAAACCAAATTTACACAATATCTTTCTACAAATCCAGCACTACAAAGGATAATAAATGGTAAAGCCCAACATAAGGAGGCAAGCTATACCCTAGAAGAAGCAAGAAACTAATCGTCTTGGCAACAAAACAAAGAGAATGAAAGCACACAAAAATAACCTCACATCCAAATATGAATATAAAGGGAAACAATAATCACTATTCCTTAATATCTCTCAATATCAATGGCCTCAACTCCCCAATAAAAAGACATAGATTAACAAACTGGATACGCAACGAGTACCCTGCATTCTGCTGCCTACAGGAAACACACCTCAGAGACAAAGACAGACACTACCTCAGAGTGAAAGACTGGAAAACAACTTTCCAAGCAAATGGTCAGAAGAAGCAAGCTGGAGTAGCCATTCTAATATCAAATAAAATCAATTTCCAACTAAAAGTCATCAAAAAAGATAAGGAAGGACACTTCATATTCATCAAAGGAAAAATCCACCAAGATGAACTCTCAATCCTAAATATCTATGCCCCAAATACAAGGGCACCTACATACATAAAAGAAACCTTACTAAAGCTCAAAACACACATTGCACCTCACACAATAATAGTGGGAGATTTCAACACCCCACTCTCATCAATGGACAGATCATGGAAACAGAAATTAAACAGTGATGTCGACAGACTAAGAGAAGTCATGAGCCAAATGGACTTAACGGATATTTATAGAACATTCTATCCTAAAGCAAAAGGATATACCTTCTTCTCAGCTCCTCATGGTACTTTCTCCAAAATTGACCATATAATTGGTCAAAAAACGGGCCTCAACAGGTACAGAAAGATAGAAATAATCCCATGCGTGCTATCGGACCACCATGGCCTAAAACTGGTCTTCAATAACAATAAGGGAAGAATGCCCACATATACGTGGAAATTGAACAATGCTCTACTCAATGATAACCTGGTCAAGGAAGAAATAAAGAAAGAAATGAAAAACTTTTTAGAATTTAATGAAAATGAAGATACAACATACTCAAACTTATGGGACACAATGAAAGCTGTGCTAAGAGGAAAACACATAGCGCTGAGTGCCTGCAGAAAGAAGCAGGAAAGATCATAT
This sequence comes from Rattus norvegicus, assembly GCF_021556685.1. Lineage (NCBI taxonomy): Eukaryota > Metazoa > Chordata > Mammalia > Rodentia > Muridae > Rattus > Rattus norvegicus. The sequence continues at coordinate 73,398,591 of NC_141555.1, forward strand.
GTCAGCAGCTTGACAGCACACCTAAAAGCTCTAGAACAAAAAGAAGCAAATACACCCAGGAGGAGTAGAAGGCAGGAAATAATCAAACTCAGAGCTGAAATCAACCAAGTAGAAACAAAAAGGACCATAGAAAGAATCAACAGAACCAAAAGTTGGTTCTTTGAGAAAATCAACAAGATAGATAAACCCTTAGCCAGACTAACGAGAGGACACAGAGAGTGCGTCCAAATTAACAAAATCAGAAATGAAAAGGGAGACATAACTACAGATTCAGAGGAAATTCAAAAAATCATCAGATCTTACTATAAAAACCTATATTCAACAAAATTTGAAAATCTTCAGGAAATGGACAATTTCCTAGACAGATACCAGGTATCGAAGTTAAATCAGGAACAGATAAACCAGTTAAACAACCCCATAACTCCTAAGGAAATAGAAGCAGTCATTAAAGGTCTCCCAACCAAAAAGAGCCCAGGTCCAGACGGGTTTAGTGCAGAATTCTATAAAACCTTCATAGAAGACCTCATACCAATATTATCCAAACTATTCCACAAAATTGAAACAGATGGAGCCCTACCGAATTCCTTCTACGAAGCCACAATTACTCTTATACCTAAACCACACAAAAACACAACAAAGAAAGAGAACTTCAGACCAATTTCCCTTATGAATATCGACGCAAAAATACTCAATAAAATTCTGGCAAACCGAATTCAAGAGCACATCAAAACAATCATCCACCATGATCAAGTAGGCTTCATCCCAGGCATGCAGGGATGGTTTAATATACGGAAAACCATCAACGTGATCCATTATATAAACAAACTGAAAGAACAGAACCACATGATCATTTCATTAGATGCTGAGAAAGCATTTGACAAAATTCAACACCCCTTCATGATAAAAGTCCTGGAAAGAATAGGAATTCAAGGCCCATACCTAAACATAGTAAAAGCCATATACAGCAAACCAGTTGCTAACATTAAACTAAATGGAGAGAAACTTGAAGCAATCCCACTAAAATCAGGGACTAGACAAGGCTGCCCACTCTCTCCCTACTTATTCAATATAGTTCTTGAAGTTCTAGCCAGAGCAATCAGACAACAAAAGGAGATCAAGTACATACAGATCGGAAAAGAAGAGGTCAAAATATCACTATTTGCAGATGACATGATAGTATATTTAAGTGATCCCAAAAGTTCCACCAGAGAACTACTAAAGCTGATAAACAACTTCAGCAAAGTGGCTGGGTATAAAATTAACTCAAATAAATCAGTTGCCTTCCTCTATACAAAAGAGAAACAAGCCGAGAAAGAAATTAGGGAAACGACACCCTTCATAATAGACCCAAATAATATAAAGTACCTCGGTGTGACTTTAACCAAGCAAGTAAAAGATCTGTACAATAAGAACTTCAAGACACTGAGGAAAGAAATTGAAGAAGACCTCAGAAGATGGAAAGATCTCCCATGCTCATGGATTGGCAGGATTAATATAGTAAAAATGGCCATTTTACCAAAAGCAATCTACAGATTCAATGCAATCCCCATCAAAATACCAATCCAATTCTTCAAAGAGTTAGACAGAACAATTTGCAAATTCATCTGGAATAACAAAAAACCCAGGATAGCTAAAGCTATCCTGAACAATAAAAAGACTTCAGGGGGAATCACTATCCCTGAACTCAAGCAGTATTACAAAGCAATAGTGATAAAAACTGCATGGTATTGGTACAGAGACAGACAGATAGACCAATGGAATAGAATTGAAGACCCAGAAATGAACCCACACACCTATGGTCATTTGATTTTTGACAAAGGAGCCAAAACCATCCAATGGAAAAAAGATAGCATTTACAGCAAATGGTGCTGGTTCAACTGGAGGGCAACATGTAGAAGAATGCAGATCGATACATGCTTATCACCCTGTACAAAGCTTAAGTCCAAGTGGATCAAGGACCTCCACATCAAACCAGACACACTCAAACTAATAGAAGAAAAACTAGGGAAGCATCTGGAACACATGGGCACTGGAAAAAATTTCCTGAACAAAACACCAATGGCTTATGCTCTAAGATCAAGAATCGACAAATGGGATCTCATAAAACTGCAAAGCTTCTGTAAGGCAAAGGACACTGTGGTTAGGACAAAACAGCAACCAACAGATTGGGAAAAGATCTTTACCAATCCTACAACAGATAGAGGCCTTATATCCAAAATATACAAAGAACTCAAGAAGTTAGACCGCAGGGAAACAAATAACCCTATTAAAAATGGGTTTCAGAGCTAAACAAAGAATTCACAGCTGAGGAATGCCGAATGGCTGAGAAACACCTAAAGAAATGTTCAACATCTTTAGTCATAAGGGAAATGCAAATCAAAACAACCCTGAGATTTAACCTCACACCAGTGAGAATGGCTAAAATCAAAAACTCAGGTGACAGTAGATGCTGGCGAGGATGTGGAGAAAGAGGAACACTCCTCCATTGTTGGTGGGATTGCAGACTGGTAAAACCATTCTGGAAATCAGTCTGGAGGTTCCTCAGAAAATTGGACATTGAACTGCCTGAGGATCCAGCTATACCTCTCTTGGGCATATACCCAAAAGATGCCTCAACATATAAAAGAGACACGTGCTCCGCTATGTTCATCGCAGCCTTATTTATAATAGCCAGAAACTGGAAAGAACCCAGATGCCCTTCAACAGAGGAATGGATACAGAAAATGTGGTACATCTACACAATGGAATATTACTCAGCCATCAAAAACAACGAGTTTATGAAATTCGTAGGCAAATGGTTGGAACTGGAAAATATCATCCTGAGTGAGCTAACCCAATCACAGAAAGACATACATGGTATGCACTCATTGATAAGTGGCTATTAGCCCAAATGCTTGAATTACCCTAGATCCCTAGAACAAACGAAACTCAAAACGGATGATCAAAATGTGAATGCTTCACTCCTTCTTTAAATGAGGAAAAAGAATACCCTTGGAAGGGAAGGGAGAGGCAAAGATTAAAACAGAGACTGAAGGAACACCCATTCAGAGCCTGCCCCACATGTGGCCCATACATATACAGCCACCCAGTTAGACAAGATGGATGAAGCAAAGAAGTGCAGACCGACAGGAGCCGGATGTAGATCTCTCCTGTGAGACACAGCCAGAATACAGCAAATACAGAGGCGAATGCCAGCAGCAAACCACTGAACTGAGAATAGGTCCCCTATTGAAGGAATCAGAGAAAGAACTGGAAGAGCTTGAAGGGGCTCGAGACCCCAAAAGTACAACAATGCCAAGCAATCAGAGCTTCCAGGGACTAAGCCACTACCTAAAGACTATACATGGACTGACCCTGGACTCTGACCCCATAGGTAGCAATGAATATCCTAGTAAGAGCACCAGTGGAAGGGGAAGCCCTGGGTCCTGCTAAGACTGAACCCCCAGTGAACTAGTCTATGGGGGGAGGGTGGCAATGGGCGGAGGGTTGGGAGGGGAACACCCATAAGGGAGGGGAGGGGGGAGGGGGATGTTTGCCCGGAAACCGGGAAAAGGAATATCACTCGAAATGTATATAAGAAATACTCAAGTTAATAAAAAAAAAAGAAAAAAAAATAATCTTCAACCAGGTAAGCTTTCTCCAATTCCCAGACTTACAAGTTTGATCAGTCTTGGTGAAGCTATAAGTATGGAGGATATAGTTCAACATAGTAAAGGCAAGGTACAAGAAGCCCACCACAAGCATCGTGCTAAAGAGAGAAAAATTCAAAGCAGTTCTACTACAAGCAGGAAGAAGACAAGTATATACACTGGTTTCATACCTATATATTACAGTATTTGTAATTTTAGCTAGAACAATATGACAACTGAAGAAGATCCAGGAATACAAAAGAAAAATGAAGAAATCAAATTGGTCTCATTTGCAGATGTAATGATACCATTTTAAAAACTCTAAAAATGTGTCAGTCTCTTAAGACTGAAAAATATGGTCATAAAAGTAGAATATCATACGAACACACATAATTCCTGAGCCTTCATTTATGCCAATCCAAACCATACTGTGAGAAAATATGGGTAAAATTCCCCTCATAATAATCTGAAAATATAAAATAAAATATTGTGTATAAAAATATTTAAAATGCCAAGACCACTATGAATTAGCTAGAAGTGATCCTGAATAGAGACAATTGTTCTCTGAAAGATTAAGTTTCTTAAAGCTGAAAATACATTCATAAAATAGTAGAATTCAAAGTGAACACAAGAAACACGTTATCTTTCCTGTTTTCCAATTTCAAACCATAGGAGGGAAATCAAGGAAATATTCCACCTGAAACACTCTTAAAGTATATAACAAAATACCGTAGATTAGCATAGTTATAAAGCATAATATTAGTTAGAAGACATATGAAGTAACCATGATCCATCCAGAATATATATAAGAACGTTCCAGCTGATGTTCTGAAGAACCTTAAAGACTTGAATAAATCAAATCTTTTATAGTTTTGAGGATAAGTAGATAATATAATAATGTCAAGTTTTGATTAATTAAAAAGTTAATGCAATAAATATTGATTAGAAAATTTTACTACAATAAATCACCCACTTTTACAAAACTCAAGAATTTGACTATAATTATTCTACTATGGGACAGGGGAAAACTTTAAAATACAAAGTGCTAACATGTCTAGGGGGATAAATTTAAAGAGAAACAAAGAGGGAGGAAAAATATCATGAGATTAAAAAAAGTAAGAGTTACATACATATGATATTGTTGGCAGAGTAAATATTTCAAAAGATTGGAGCATCCAGGATTTATTTATTGTTTTAAAAGTGAGGTTACATACCAGCAGGAGGATGGACTATCGGATCAGATCTCAAGAAAATGCCAAATGTTCTAGTTAGTAACTACTATGTTTTAGTAAATATAAAATGCCAATGTGGGAAATTGAAAGTTTTATTCACAGCACAAGTTCCAGTTCATAATCAATGGAATCCAAGAAAAGAACACAAGGCAGCAGCATGAAATGAAAGAGGAACTCTGCTTATTAATCTGCTCAGCTACCTTTTCTCTATAACCTCCTCAGCTTACTAGTGCTGGTACCATCCACAGTGGGCAAAGTCCCCATACATAAACTAGCCATCAAGAAAATGCAATACACTGATGCGTACAAGCCATTCTGATGGAGTCAGTTGCTCAATAATGCATTGTTTAGACAGCCACAATAAGCAATCACAGTAAGCCATAAAAAGAAAATAGAAAACTTAGTCAATGCAAGGTAAGAGTACCCCTTCATGAATGGAATTTGAGGTAAAAAGTGAAGTTCTATGTGTTGAAGAAATTAGAAGGAATTAGGCCAGAAATCACACATTATTTAAAATAAAAGTGACAACAAGACAAAGCTACAAATAAAATATTGTTAGGTTTGAGATTTTGAAACCTCTTCTGGAGATTGAAAGGTATCCTCAGGAAATGGATTTTGGCTGGCAGCACCATTGAACATCCACCAAAGAACAACCATCCTTCTGGTGGAGGATTTTCCATCAGAAGCCTTAGCTTTACCACAGAGGCTAGGTACAAAATACAAGTCATAGTCAGTCAACTGATTGCCATATCTTGTGCTCCAAAGAAAAAGAACAGTAAATTTATTCATGATTTGGTGATGACTCTAACTCATTTCAGAGTCATAGATATTGTCAGCATATAGAAAACCATAAGACCCATTGTCAAACAGCAGTATTTTCCGCATTGCCCACAGGCACCATAGTGATACCAGTGGTGAGCTCTACAGTATTATTTGTTTCTGTTTCCTGTTTTTGCAGCTTATAAACCTTGTTCCTTGGACCCAAAGAGAAGTTTCAAATAAAATAATGAAAAATTTTTGCATTGAAAGCTATTGGTGGCTTGTAGTGTAGTTAAAAATGAGGACCTCAAACAATCTTCACTCGGTCCTCTTCTTTTAGGATTGGGGTTGATTCGGTTTTGCTTTTGCTTTTTGTTTCATTTTGTTTGTTTTTTTTTTGTTTTATTATGTTTTCTTTTTCTTTTTGTTATTTGTACATACAGAGATCAAGAATTGGTCAGAAGAATTTCAAGTTCAAATTCAGATGGCTGGGAAGAGCCCAGTCTTTCTAACAGGTCCACATTGTTTGCTGTACTAGGGAATTTCTCTTGCCTTTAATGTTGCCCATTTCCACTTTTTGGATCCTTTTATCCTGGCATAATTAATACTATAAATATATTATAATTATTTGAATTTCAACTCTGAAATTCTAATTGCTCTATCTCCCTCCCAAAACCAGAGATATGGATTGAGTCTTGTTTGGTCACGTTTTGATTCTTCGATCGGGAATCTTCCTGCAAACACTGAAGGTCCTGTTCCGAAATTGATTCTGTATAGTTCAATAAAGATGTTCTTGGCCAACCAGTTGTGTGAATATCTAGTATTCCTGCAAACAGGCTAGTAGACACAGGGGTGGAGAAAGGATTTAAGGGTGGAGTAATAGCTACCAGTCATGTGAGATCTAGTATGGAGTGGCCATTGGTGTAGCAGGCAGGATGTTAGAAACACAGTAAGATGATGGCATATTGGGGTGCTGAGCTATGACCAATGAAACTGAGCAATTGAGCTAGGGCTCATTTAGAGGTGTTGAGGAGGGAGTAAAAAGGACAGCTTGCTATTTGTTAGAGGCTTAAAAAAAAACTTGACAATAGAGCTAAAGCACATCAAAAGTTCCTCAGCGTATGTGGCTTTCATGTGCATTCTAAGGGAACCTGATCAGCTCTGGTAGCTTGGTCTTCCTGGAGCTTACACTGAGGCAATAGAAAAAACCTTACGCAGAGTCTTATGAGAGCAATCCATGACCACAATGAGCGTGTCCAAATTGACCTTGACCATGAGAGTTAGAGCTGACCCCCATGTATCTTTTGATTATAACCATTTCTTCTATGTGAACTTTTAGTGTTCTATTTGCTCAAAACTATTAGTGAAGAGGGTAAAATGATTCTAAAGGCTATTCTTGTTTGTCAACTATTCATCTGAGATTATTTAATCCCCAATGATAGAGGGAATATGTGAAGAATTTCTTAATAATATAAGGTCAATGTCAAATGTGCTTCTTATATGGATCTTTGGAGTAGGATGTTGCATCTTTACCCTAGAATTTTATCAAGATCTATTCTTTATATTTATTTTTTCAGGCATCTGCAGATACATCCCTTTGAAAAATGAATCCTTCTCACTAGAGACCATAGAGGGAACCTGCATTTCAATGATAATTAAATGGCACTTCAAGACATCAAATCAAAATATCAAAGTGAGAATGGAATAAATTTATTAGGACATTGTGTGGCGAACAACTTCTTTCACAAACAGCCTTGGAAGGAGAGTTCTGAAATTTTGCATTTTATATTTGACTTTGCTCGTACTCTGACACAATCAACTCAGAACTGTTTTGGACTTTATGGACAATTAAACACGACAAACAGAGCTGAATGCATCATATGCTCTACCGTCTGTGTTAATATGGCTACAGTGAAGAACAACCATGCTAAAGCTATTCATCTCTTTTTCAAACAACATCCTCATACAAGTGTGGACTTCTGTGGGTTGTTGGATGAATAGGTTAAAACACTAGCTGAGAGTTGCCAAGGCAGACGTGGGATGGTACATACTTGGGGCATGAAAGGCCTGTGTGTAGATCATAAACAACTTCATAATATTCATTGCTTTAATAATTTCTAGGAAGTGGACTTCTGTAAAATGACTTCAGAAGACCAGCATGGTAGGCAAACAGTAACTGATTCCCTGGAGATTTAAATGATCTGGATTGTGAAACATGGACTTAGAGGTAGAGACATGTCAGCACATGAAGACTGGAAAATCAAACCTCTGTTGTCTCTTAAGTTTCCCTACCCCATGGTTTGAGGCAAACAGCAACAGATTTTTTTGCACTGAGGAATAGAATAAAAGCCAATTTGTTTTAAATCCCAATCCTAAGAAAATACTGAAATCATCTGTGATGCACTTCAACTCTCAGCATGGTTTCAGCATGGTTGAATGTCTGCTGTCAGCATGGGCTTTTACAGCCATCCCTTTTATAACTGCAGAGCTCCAAACTGCTTCAGCAACATCATTATATCCTCTTTCTGTTGCAGGGAGATTAGATCACTGTGACTACCTATGCAGTCTTTCTCTACCTTTAAAGATCCAATGAACTATTCTCACTCCAGTGACCTGTTGTAAGTAATCTTGAATCGCATTGTTGTTGTTAGTAGATCTAATCTCTTTGAATCCCAGAAGACCATGTGTCCAAAAAAGTTGATTGAGAAAGTCTTGGGTGTTTCTGTAGTAGGGGCAGGTGTGATTGATGAACAGGACTGCCTTCCCAGACTAGATCTTGCAGTTCACATACACCTGAGCCATTCTGACAGCGTGCAGCTTCCCAGAAATGAATGTTCAGTTGAAGATACTGGTCTGTTTGAGAATGGCAATCCCAGTCTATTCTTAACTATGCCTTTTATTTGAATCCCCATAGAAAACATGGAAGAATGAAGCTTTTACTTTTTCATGTTTGCACTCACAATGCTACCAAACCCTCACATACATTAGAACCTGCATACTGAAAATTTATCCATATACTTATGACCAGATGAGACACCAAGCCTTTTGGACTAATAAACTAATGGATTCTAGGAGTTTACAAATAGTCAGCCATTGTTAAATTATGTGGTCCATAGTCTGTGATCATTTTGAACAATCAGATTCCTCTATACAGAGAGATTCATCCTTTACTATCTGTTGGGAACACCAACTACTACACCAGGTATCTAGAGAAGACCTTTTATGGCAGTTTGTCTCTAGTAAGAGTTTCAGCTCAGTTACAAATTTCCAATGGACACATTCCCGTAGTCTGACTTTCAAAGGATGCTTTGATACAGCCCTTCTTATTTTCTATAGTTCTTGGCAACAGAATTAAAATATCAATTGTAATCTATCAATGAAATGCACCCTAATTTATTTGCATTAGTGCATCAGAGAGAAGGATTATAGGATGAACAAGAATTGAAAAACAAGATGTCCTTCCTTCTGAGGACCAAGACCAGGAAATCTGAACTACATAAAAATCTGAGACAAGTTGTCTGAAGTTTGTTCTTTCCTTCAATCATGGATCTCCTAGTGAAGGAGCTCAGGTCTCATGAGTTGGCAAAAAATAACTTTATTGCTGAGCCAGGTCAACTGCTGAATACCTCTTTCATGGACCTGAAGAAACTCTGTATCCATCCTGTTATAATGTGTGTATATCTATGTATCATTCATAGAATGGACACTTTACTGTTTGTTTGAAAGCAACAGTTTGTCCCTGAAGAGACACTAATTTCTTCTTTCGCACATTATTTCACAGGCTGATGGTGGGTCTCATAAGTTTATTCTGGAAGTTGCTTTACAATAATCATTCTCTGATCTGGAAGAGACCCTTTTTAATGTTATGGGATCTGTTAGAACCATATCAACCATCATTTTCCACTCCCAGTTTAGTACTGAATCATTCTAAACTAAAGGTCTGTGGTCTCTGATAAAGGCAGCATCTCCCCAGACTAGTATTAATATTGCTCTTGGCACTGCATTTATGATACATCAATGTGATTTCCTTACCATTTTCATCCCCAGGAGAGTTTTTCAATTCTTCATTTCATCTGATGGGTCTAATCTACATCGTCACCCAGGATGATATTTGAGAGTTTTGCTAAAAAATTTTTAAAAAAGAAAGAAAGAAAAGAAAGGAAAAATGAAAGCTTATCTCACCAATTGACTCAGAACTTAAATGTTATTCAGTGGAAATACTAGTGGAAAGATTGAGATGATGAAGTCTCAACTAGAAGGACTTCACTCTCCCAGATATTAGTGTAAGAAACAAACTGCACTATTGGTATTCAAAGCATGGGGGAGTTTGCTCTGAGCAGAGGACACAATACTTTCTATTCCTTTATTATTTAGGACCTTTTTATATTTTATGAAAAGAATTAATGCCATGAGCTCTCAGGAAAACATCTGTGACCATCCAAATACTTGGCTTTTGGAGTAAGGAAATGAATGATATAAAATCTCTGACTTCCAGCGGCATAAGAACTGCGAAGTCCAGATGTTTCGGAGAGGCTCACAGCTCTTGATTCCCATATGTGTAAGGCTCAGATCCAATCTATCTCTTCAGTGATCCTACTCAACCCCTACCAAGGATTCACTGAGATTTCCCAAGGACCACATATTTCTTCCTTTTTTTTGACACCAAGTCAGAAGACCAGCTTCCTCCTCCCCATCACTGATCTCTTCATCCTCTTTCTTCTCACTCCCCAATGGCTCGTTTTTCTGAATTACAGGCCAGTTAGTAAACTCTAGAGGTCCTGAAGGAATATTTGAAAGGGAGTTGCAGTCACAACAACACTTGTGACATCACAGAAAAAGCCTACCTGCTAAATAGCTTCCTTACATGAACCAGATACAAGGGTGCCCTTTCCTGGTATGTCTCTTGTGACACAATGTAAACCTTTACGAACTCCATCTCTCTAAATCTACAAACTTATCTTTGCTTCCTTAGTGGTTACATGCTCTAAATGGTGAAATTTGGTCAGGGACCTGGCATGGGTAGAAAAGATTTAGGAACATGGAGTGTAGGAGATTCTTCTAGATAATATTTTATTCCTAGGTACATTACTGTGAAATACAGTTCAAATTCTAGGATTTCTCTGTATCACAAAGGCCAGTATTTTCCCTACAGACCTTTAGTTTTAATGAATACTGTATTTCACTTCTTACTGTATATTCCTTGATAGGTGATTTTATAAATGTTCCTGAATGTGTACTCAAACATTCTAATTTCTAAATCCTTTTTTGCAACGATTTCTCAACAAAGGCGCACAGCAATAGACTGAGTATAACAGTAAATATGGTGTAGCGACATCAAACGATAAACTCCAAAATTATATTTTATCCAAAATTTCCAGATATCAGTTAAAAAAGGACCATATGGAGCATAGAATTTTCTTTTCTAGTCACTTTTGATATCATCTGCAAAAATATCTACATTCTAGTGTCTCAGGCCCAGATTTAATTGTTTAGGATGTTTTACCATGTTTCTTTCTTAAGGCCAAGCAGAAGGTAGAGGAGGATGATCACAAAGAAGAATGGCTTCTGGACCAGTGAAACCTCAACTTCAATAGGTTCATAAGAACAGGAGAGAGTCTACTTGGCAATGCCATTTGTGGATTCTACCTTCTTGACCTATTTGCGCAGAATCCATGTTAAAATTCCACCTAACTTCATAATTGTAGGAGTCACTAAAAGTATATATAACAGCCACCAAATTAAATAAGATTGATGAAGCTAAGAAGTGCATTTTACCAGGACCTGGATGTAGATATTTCCTGAGAGACATAGCTAGAGCATGTCAATTACAGAAGTGAATGCTAGTGGCAAACCAGTGAACTGAAAACGGACCTCTTGTTGGTAGATTTTGAGAAAGGATTACAAGAGTTGAAGGTGATTTCAACACCATAACAACAACGGTACCAATGAACCAGAACTTCCTGGTACTAGACCAATATTCAAAGACTTTACATGGACAGACCAATTTCTCTAAATGGATATGTGGCAGATGATGATCTTAATGGACACTAATGGAAGGAGAAGCCCTTGATCAAACCCAGAATTGTCTTATAGTTCAAGGGATTGTCAAGGGGCAGAAAGTGTCATTAAAGAAGGGATAGTGAATAGGTAGGGATTTTATAAGAAGGAAAATTAGAAAGAAAATAATATTTTACAGGTAAATAGAGAAACATCTAGTTTAAAAAAAGCAATTAAATTTGCTAAAAATAAATAAACTCAAGATATAAAAGATAAGAAAACAGTCATCTAATCAAACCCATTGACTCGAAAATCTAAAGTGGTATTCAGAGTAATACTAGTGGAAAGACAGAGATGATGAAGTCTCAACTAGAAGCACATCTCTCTCCCAAATATCAGAGTCAGATAAAAACTGCACTATAGGAATCCAAAGCATGGAGGTGTTTACTCTGAGCTAGGGACACAATACTTGTCTTTCCCTTCTTCCTTAGGACGTCTTTCTTTTGGACAAAAAAAAAAAAAAAAAAAAAAAAAAAAAAAAAAAAAAAAAAAAAAAGCCATGAGGTCACAGCAAATCAACTGTACTGTTCCCAAAACTTGACTTTTGGAATAAAGCAATGAATGATATAAACACTCTGACTTCCAGGAACCATAAGAACTTGGAATTACTGATGCTTCTGAGGAGCTCTCAGCTCCTGATTCCCATATGGTGAAGGCTCAGATCAAGGCTATCTCTTTAGTTACTCCAGTCAACACATATGAAGTATGCACTTAGCATTCCTAAGGACGACGTATTTTTCTCTTATTTTAATACCACGGCAGAAGGCCAGGTTCCTTCTCCCCATCATTGTTGGGCACTATGGGAGTAGAAGCCTTTTGTCCTCCCTAGCTTTGTCTCCTAGTTCAAGGGAATGTCAATTGGCAGAAAAGGGGGTTTGAAAAGAAGAAAAGGGAACAGATATGGATCTCAAGGGCAGGAATCTGGGAAAGGAAATAATATTTTAAATTTAAATATAGAAACAACCAGTTAAAAAAAACAATAAAATTTGCTAAAGAGTAAATATAATGAAAGATAAGAAAGAAAACTGACAATTAATCACATATATTGACTCGGAAATCCAAAGTGGTATTCAGAGTAAAACTAGTGGAAAGACTGACATGATGAAGTCTCAAACAGAAGCACTTCTCTCTCCCAGATATCAGTGTCAGACACAAACGGCAGCATAGGTATCCAAAGCATGGTGGAGTTTACTCTGAGAAGAGGACACAATACTTGTCAATCCTATCTTCCTTAGGACACTTTCTTTTTTACAAAAAGAATAAAGGCTATGAGATCTCAGGAAAACAACTGTGCCCTTCCCAACACTTGGCTTTTGAAATAAAGAAATAAATGATATAAATTCTCTGACTTCCAAGAACTATAATAACAGGGAAGTCCAGATGTTTTTGGGAGGCTCCCAGCTTCTGTTACCCTTATATTGAAGGCTCAGATCAAGGCTGTCTCTTCAGCCATCCCATTCAATCTGTACCAATGACTCACTGAGCTTTCCCAAGGACCATGTATTTCTTCCTTTTTTTATATCAAGAAAGAATGCCAGCATCCTTCTCCCCATCTCTGATCTCTTCATCCTCTTTGCTTTCACTCCAAAATGGCTGTTTACTCTGAATTAGAATTCAATTAGTAAACACTAGAGGTACTGAAGTGATATCTGATAGGGAGTTTCAGTCACAACAATATTGTGACATCACAGAAGCTAGGGCTTTCCAGGTTACAAGAGATGTTTCAGGGAGGGCCTAATGATTATGACATTGAGAAGTTCAATGGTATACCTGCTAAACAGCTTTCCTTACATAGACCAGATTCGAGGGTGCCCATTCCATGTATGTCTCCTGTGACACAGTGGAAACCTTTACATACTCCATCTCTCTTAAGCTAGAGATTTCTCTTTGATTTTTTAAGCAGTTACATGCTTGGGATGGAAAAAGTTAATAAGGGCCTTGGCATGGGTAGAAAAGTTTAAGGAACATCTAGTGTAGGAGGTTCTTCTAGATAATATTTTTATTCCCAGGTTCATTCCAGTGACATAGAGTTCAATTTTCTTGGTTATCTATGTATCACAAAGGCCAGTATTTTCCCTACAGTCCTGTAATTAAATGAATATTATATTTTACTTTCTTATTGTACTTTCATTGACAGGGCATTTCATAAATATTCCTGAAAGTGTACTCAAATATATTGATTTCCAATTCCATTTTCTACAATGATTTGGCAACAAATTGTGCCTAGCTATAGACTGAGCATAATGGTGTAAATTCTGTGTACTGACTTCAAATGATAAACTCCTAAATGCTTATTTCATCTAAAAATTACCAGACATCAGCAACACAAAGGGCAACATGGACTATAGAATTCGGTTCTCTAGTCCCATTTGATATTAATTCTGTACTACCTATCTTCCTGTGTTCCCATGGCCAGACTTCAGGGTTTTGAATGTTTTAATATTATTCTTTCTTAAGTAAAAACCTTAGATACTGGAGGATAGGCAGAGAGAAGAATGGCATTACCACCAGTAAAACCTCAAATTCAATATGTTCATAATACAGGATGGAGTCCATTTGACATTGTCATTTCTGAATTCTACATTCTTTACCTAGTTGGGAAGATTCTATGTTAACATTCCACCTAACCACCTAGTTGTAGGAGCCACCAAAAGTATGTATATATATACATCTGCCACCAAAATGATATAAAATTGATGAAGCTAAGAAGTGCATTATGCCAGGAACAGATATAGACCTTTCCTGAGAGACACAGCTAGAGTATGTGAAATACAGTGTTAAATGATAATGGCAAATCCTGAACTGAAAATGGACTTCTTGTTGGTAAATGTTGAGAAAGGATTACAAGATCTGAATGGGGCTTTAATCCCCATAAGAACAATGCCAATGAACGAAACCTTTCTGGTACTAAATCAACATTCAAGACTGCACATTACAGACCAATGGCTCCAATTCCATATGTATCAGAAGATGGTCTTGGTGAGCAACAATGGAAGAAGAGGCCCTTGGTCCACCCTAGGTTTGATTCCCAGTTCAACGGAATGTCAAGAGGCAGTAAGGGGGTTATAGAAAAAGGGGAATTGGACAGGTCAGGGCTCTTTTGGAGAGGAAACTGGGAAAGGAAATTATATTTGAAAAGAAAATATAGAAGTATCCAATTAAAAAAGCAATAAATTGCTTTAAAAATGATATAAGTAAAAGAAAAGAAAATTGTCAAGGAATCATACGTATCGACCCAGAAATTTAAAGGGTACCTGTCAGGGAATTGTAATCAGAGTAATACTAGTGGAAAGACTGAGATGATGATGTCGCAGCTAGATGCACTTCTCTGTCACAGATATCAGTGTCAGAAACAAAGTGCACTATAGGAATCCAAAGCAAGGAGGAATTTACACTGAGCAGAGGATACAATACTTGTCATCACTCCTTCCTTAGGAACTTTTTCTCAT
Organism: Rattus norvegicus; assembly: GCF_021556685.1. Classification (NCBI taxonomy): domain Eukaryota; kingdom Metazoa; phylum Chordata; class Mammalia; order Rodentia; family Muridae; genus Rattus; species Rattus norvegicus. The sequence continues at coordinate 73,413,717 of NC_141555.1, forward strand.
GGAGAAAAATAATGAAAGTCATGAGCTCTCAGAAAAACAACTGAACCCTTCCGAAACCCTGCCTTTTGGAATAAAGAAATTAATAATAAAAAATCTCTGACTTCCAGGAGCCATAACCTCAAGGAAATGCAGATGCAACTGAGAGGCTCTCACCTCCTGAATCCAATATGTTGAAGGTTCAGATCAAGGCGATGTGTTCAGTGTCCCCTCACAACCCCTACACAGTACCCAGAGCTTTCCCATGTACCATGTATTTCTTCGTTTTTTAAACTAAAACATTAGGCCAAATTCCTTCCCCCCATCTCTGATACCTACATCCTATTTGTTCTCCCTCCTAAATAGCTGTTTAAACTAAAATAAAGGCCAATTAATAAACCTTAGAGGTACTAAAGGAACGTCTGAGAGGCAGCTGCAGTCACGACATTACTTTTGATATCACAGAAGAAGCTAGGGCTCTCTAGGTTGCAAGAGATTTTTTAGATACGGCCTAATGACATTATCCCTGAGAATTGCCATGGCCTACCTGCTAAAGATCTTTCTTTATATTGACCAGATTCTAGGGTGCCCTTTCCAGGAGTGTCTCCTTTGACACAGTGGAAACATTTATGCAGAACATCTCTCTAATGCTAGAGAGTTCCCTTTGCTTTATGAGTGGTTACCTGCTCTGAATGGACAAAGTTATTCAGGGTCTTGGCATGTGTAGAAAATACCTAGTAACATGGGATGTAGGAGAGCCTTCTGGATAATTTTATTACCAGGTCCATTCCTGTGACAAACAGTTCAATTTCCTAAGTTCTATCTGTTTCCCAAAGGGCATTGTTTCCCTACAGATATTAAAATGAGTGGATTATGTATTTCATTTTCTAATTGTTAATTCCTTGATAGGGGACTTTATAGATATTCCTGAATGTGTACTCAATAATTCTGTTTTCCAAATCTAGTTTTTTGCAATGATTTTCGCAACAAAGCTGGCCAAGCTAAAGAGTGAATTTAATAGTGTAAATATTGTGTACCTACTTCAAATGATAAACGCCCAAACTTTTATTTAATGCAGAAATTACCTGACATCAGTAAATAAAAGGACAGCATGGACAATAGAATGCAGTTCTGTAGTCACATTAGATATCATTTCTTTAATATCTACCTTCCTGTGTTCCAAGAGTGAGACTTCAGGCTTTTGGATGTTTTACAATGATACTTTCTTCAAGCCAAACAATAGATACAGGATGATGAGAAGGGAGAAGAATGGCTTGAGTTCCAGTAAAACCTCAACCTCAATAGGATCATAAGAACAGGAGGGAGTATATTTGGTATTGTCATTTGTGGATACTCCATTCTTCACCTAGGAGCACAGAATCCATATTAAAATTTCACATAATTTCATAGATGTAGAAGCCACCATATATATATATATATATATATATATATATATATATATATATATGCAGAGACAGAGACAGAGACAAGAATAGATATCTAGATAGATAACTAGATAGATAGATAGATAGATAGATAGATCAGCCACCAAAATTAGATATGATTAAGTTTAATGAAGCTAAGAAGTGCATGATTCCAGGGACAGGTTATATATATTTCCTGAGAGACACAGCTAGAGCATGTTATTTACACAAGTGAGTGCCAGTGGCAAACCAGAGATTTGTAAATGGACCTCTTCTTGGTAAATTTTGAGAAAGGTTTACTAGAGCTGAAGATGCTCTACCCCATCAGTAGAACAATGACAATGAACAAGAACATTCTGGTACTATACAGGTATTCAAAGACTGTACATGGGCAGACCTATGGGTCCAAATGCATATGTAGCAGAGGATTGCATTGTTGGACACCAATGGAAGGAGAGGCCCTTGGTTCTCCCTAGGTTTGACTCCCAGTTCAAGGAAATGTCGAGGGGCAGTAAGGGGGGTTTAAATGTAAAGGAAGGGAAACGTTCAGGTCTTTTATGGAGAGGATACTGGGAGAGGAAAAAAACATTTAAAATGTAGATATAGAAATATCCAAAAAATATTAAAATTAACTTAAAAATTAAAAAAATCAAAGAAATATAAGTAAATAAAACTGCAAGGTAATCAGACATATTGATTCAGAAATCTAGAGGGACACTGTCAGGGAATGGTAGTCAGCATAACACTAGTGGAAAGAATGAGGTGATGAAGTTTCAAATAGAAGCGTTTCTCTCTCCCAGATATCAGTGTCAGACAGAAACTGTACTATAGGAATCCAAAGCTGGAGGAGATTACTCTGAGCTGAGCATATAATACTTGTCTTTCCCTTCCTCCTTAGGTCTTTTTTCCTTTTGGGGGAAAAAATAAAAGGCATGAGCTCTCAGAAAAAAAAAACACTATACCTGTCCCAACACTTGACTTTTGGAATAATAAAATTAATGATAAAAAATCTCTGATTCCCAGGAACCATAACAAGCAAGGAAAACCAGATGCTACTGAGAGGTTCGCACTTCCTGAATCCCATTATGGAAGGCTCAGATCAAGACTATGTGTTCAGTGAACCCTCACAACCCCTACACAGCACTCACTGTGCTTTCCCATGTACCACATATTTCATTTTTTAAAACTAAACAGAAGGCCAACATTCTTCTACTCATTTCTGTTATGTACATACTCTTTGTTCTCCCTCCCAAATGACTGTTTGTACTGAAATAGAGGCCATTTAGTATTCCCTAGATGTACTGCAGGAATATCTGTTATGCAGTTCCTTGTGACATCACAAAAGCTAGTGCTCTCCAGGGTACAAGAAATTTTTCAGGGAGGGCCAAATGATGATGTCACTGAGAACTGCCATGGCCTACCTGCTTTCCTTATATTGACCAGATTCAAGGGTGCCTATTCCAGGAGAGTCTCCTGTGACACAGTGGTAACCTTTATGTACTATATCTCTCTACAGCTGGAAACTTCTCTTTTCTTCATCAGTGGTTACAGGCTCTTAATGGACCAAGTCTGTTAGGGGCTTGTATTGGGTAGAAAAGATCTAGGAACATGGGTTGTAGGAGATTCATCTGGATAATATCTCTATTACCGGGTCCATTCCTGTTACAAACAGTTCAATTTTCTAGATTTTCCCTCTTTCTCAAAGGCCATTTTTTTCTCTACAGGCATTTAACTGAGTGAATTTTGTATTTCATTTTCTAATTGTTCATTCCTTGTTAGGGGACTCTATAGATATTCCTGTATGTGTACTCAAACATTCTGTTTACCAATTCTAGATTTTTGCAATGATTTTGGCAACAAAGGTGGCCAAGCTATAAAGTGAATTTGCAAGTGTAAATATTGTGTATCTACTTAAAATGATAAACTATCAAATTTTTTTTTATTAACTTGAGCATTTCTTATATACATTTCAAGTGTTATTCCCTTTCCCGGTTTCCGGGCAAAATCCCCCTCCCCCCTCCCCTTCCTTATGGGTGTTCCCCTCCCAACCCTCCCCCCATTGCCGCCCTCCCCCCATAGTCTAGTTCACTGGGGGTTCAGTCTTAGCAGGACCCAGGGCTTCCCCTTCCACTGGTGCTCTTACTAGGATATTCATTGCTACCTATGGGGTCAGAGTCCAGGGTCAGTCCATATATAGTCTTTAGGTAGTGGCTTAGTCCCTGGAAGCTCTGGTTGCTTGACATTGTTGTACTTTTGGGGTCTCGAGCCCCTTCAAGCTCTTCCAGTTCTTTCTCTGATTCCTTCAACGGGGGACCTATTCTCAGTTCAGTGGTTTGCTGCTGGCATTCGCCTCTGTATTTGTTGTATTCTGGCTGTGTCTCTCAGGAGCGATCTACATCCGGCTCCTGTCGGTCTGCACTTCTTTGCTTCATCCATCTTGTCCAATTGGGTGGCTGTATATGTATGGGCCACCTGTGGGGCAGGCTCTGAATGGGTGTTCCTTCAGTCTCTGTTTTAATCTTTGCCTCTCCCTTCCCAGCCAAGGGTATTCTTTTTCCTCATTTAAAGAAGGAGTGAAGCATTCACATTTTGATCATCCGTCTTGAGTTTCGTTTGTTCTAGGGATCTAGGGTAATTCAAGCATTTGGGCTAATAGCCACTTATCAATGAGTGCATACCATGTATGTCTTTCTGTGATTGGGTTAGCTCACTCAGGATGATATTTTCCAGTTCCAACCATTTGCCTACGAATTTCATAGACTCGTTGTTTTTGATAGCTGAGTAATATTCCATTGTGTAGATGTACCACATTTTCTGTATCCATTCCTCTGTTGAAGGGCATCTCGGTTCTTTCCATTTTCTGGCTATTAGAAATAAGGCTGCGATGAACATAGTGGAGCACGTGTCTCTTTTATATGTTGAGGCATCTTTTGGGTATATGCCCAAGAGAGGTATAGCTGGATCCTCAGGAAGTTCAATGTCCAATTTTCTGAGGAACCTCCAGACTGATTTCCAGAATGGTTTTACCAGTCTGTAATCCCACCAACAATGGAGGAGTGTTCCTCTTTTTCCACATCCTCGCCAGCATCTGCTGTCACCTGAGTTTTTGATCTTAGCCATTCTCACTGGTGTGAGGTCAAATCTCAGGGTTGTTTTGATTTGCATTTCCCTTATGACTAAAGATGTGGAACATTTCTTTAGGTGTTTCTCAGCCATTCGGCATTCCTCAGCTGTGAATTCTTTGTTTAGCTCTGAACCCCATTTTTTAATAGGGTTATTTGTTTCCCTGCGGTCTAACTTCTTGAGTTCTTTGTATATTTTGGATATAAGGCCTCTATCTGTTGTAGGATTGGTAAAGATCTTTTCCCAATCTGTTGGTTGCCGTTTTGTCCTAACCACCGTGTCCTTTGCCTTACAGAAGCTTTGTAGTTTTATGAGATCCCATTTGTCGATTCTTGATCTTAGAGCATAAGCCATTGGTGTTTTGTTCAGGAAATTTTTTCCAGTGCCCATGTGTTCCAGATGCTTCCCTAGTTTTTCTTCTATTAGTTTGAGTGTGTCTGGTTTGATGTGGAGGTCCTTGATCCACTTGGACTTAAGCTTTTTACAGGGTGATAAGCATGGATCGATCTGCATTCTTCTACATGTTGCCCTCCAGTTGAACCAGCACCATTTGCTGAAAATGCTATCTTTTTTCCATTGGATGGTTTTGGCTCCTTTGTCAAAAATCAAGTGACCATAGGTGTGTGGGTTCATTTCTGGGTCTTCAATTCTATTCCATTGGTCTATCTGTCTGTCTCTGTACCAATACCATGCAGTTTTTATCACTATTGCTCTGTAATACTGCTTGAGTTCAGGGATAGTGATTCCCCCTGAAGTCCTTTTATTGTTGAGGATAGCTTTAGCTATCCTGGATTTTTTGTTATTCCAGATGAATTTGCAAATTGTTCTGTCTAACTCTTTGAAGAATTGGATTGGTATTTTGATGGGGATTGCATTGAATCTGTAGATTGCTTTTGGTAAAATGGCCATTTTTACTATATTAATCCTGCCAATCCATGAGCATGGGAGATCTTTCCATCTTCTGAGGTCTTCTTCAATTTCTTTCCTCAGTGTCTTGAAGTTCTTATTGTACAGATCTTTTACTTGCTTGGTTAAAGTCACACCGAGGTACTTTATATTATTTGGGTCTATTATGAAGGGTGTCGTTTCCCTAATTTCTTTCTCGGCTTGTTTCTCTTTTGTATAGAGGAAGGCAACTGATTTATTTGAGTTAATTTTATACCCAGCCACTTTGCTGAAGTTGTTTATCAGCTTTAGTAGTTCTCTGGTGGAACTTTTGGGATCACTTAAATATACTATCATGTCATCTGCAAATAGTGATATTTTGACTTCTTCTTTTCCGATCTGTATCCCCTTGATCTCCTTTTGTTGTCTGATTGCTCTGGCTAGAACTTCAAGAACTATATTGAATAAGTAGGGAGAGAGTGGGCAGCCTTGTCTAGTCCCTGATTTTAGTGGGATTGCTGCAAGTTTCTCTCCATTTAGTTTAATGTTAGCAACTGGTTTGCTGTATATGGCTTTTACTATGTTTAGGTATAGGCCTTGAATTCCTATTCTTTCCAGGACTTTTATCATGAAGGGGTGTTGAATTTTGTCAAATGCTTTCTCAGCATCTAATGAAATGATCATGTGGTTTTGTTCTTTCAGTTTGTTTATATGATGGATCACGTTGATGGTTTTCCGTATATTAAACCATCCCTGCATGCCTGGGATGAAGCCTACTTGATCATGGTGGATGATTGTTTTGATGTGCTCTTGAATTCGGTTTGCCAGAATTTTATTGAGTATTTTTGCGTCGATATTCATAAGGGAAATTGGTCTGAAGTTCTCTTTCTTTGTTGTGTCTTTGTGTGGTTTAGGTATAAGAGTAATTGTGGCTTCGTAGAAGGAATTCAGTAGTGCTCCATCTGTTTCAATTTTGTGGAATAGTTTGGATAATATTGGTATGAGGTCTTCTATGAAGGTTTGATAGAATTCTGCACTAAACCCGTCTGGACCTGGGCTCTTTTTGGTTGGAAGACCTTTAATGACTGCTTCTATTTCCTTAGGAGTTATGGGGTTGTTTAACTGGTTTATCTGTTCCTGATTTAACTTTGATACCTGGTATCTGTCTAGGAAATTGTCCATTTCCTGAAGATTTTCAAATTTTGTTGAATATAGGTTTTTATAGTAAGATCTGATGATTTTTTGAATTTCCTCTGAATCTGTAGTTATGTCTCCCTTTTCATTTCTAATTTTGTTAATTTGGACACACTCTCTGTGTCCTCTCGTTAGTCTGGCTAAGGGTTTATCTATCTTGTTGATTTTCTCAAAGAACCAATTTTTGGTTCTGTTGATTCTTTCTATGGTCCTTTTTGTTTCTACTTGGTTGATTTCAGCTCTGAGTTTGATTATTTCCTGCCATCTACTCCTCCTGGGTGTATTTGCTTCTTTTTGTTCTAGAGCTTTTAGGTGTGCTGTCAAGCGGCTGACATATGCTCTTTCCTGTTTCTTTCTGCAGGCACTCAGCGCTATGAGTTTTCCTCTTAGCACAGCTTTCATTGTGTCCCATAAGTTTGGGTATGTTGTATCTTCATTTTCATTAAATTCTAAAAAGTTTTTAATTTCTTTCTTTATTTCTTCCTTGACCAGGTTATAATTGAGTAGAGCAATGTTCAATTTCCACGTATATGTGGGCATTCTTCCCTTATTGTTATTGAAGACCAGTTTTAGGCCGTGGTGGTCCGATAGCATGCATGGGATTATCTCTATCTTTCTGTACCTGTTGAGGCCCGTTTTTTGACCAATTATATGGTCAATTTTGGAGAAAGTACCATGAGGAGCTGAGAAGAAGGTATATCCTTTTGCTTTAGGATAGAATGTTCTATAAATATCCGTTAAGTCCATTTGGCTCATGACTTCTCTTACTCTGTCGACATCACTGTTTAATTTCTGTTTCCATGATCTGTCCATTGATGAGAGTGGGGTGTTGAAGTCTCCCACTATTATTGTGTGAGGTGCAATGTGTGTTTTTAGCTTTAGTAAGGTTTCTTTTACGTATGTAGGTGCCCTTGTATTTGGGGCATAGATATTTAGGATTGAGAGTTCATCTTGGTGGATTTTTCCTTTGATGAATATGAAGTGTCCTTCCTTATCTTTTTTGATGACTTTTAGTTGGAAATTGATTTTATTTGATATTAGAATGGCTACTCCAGCTTGCTTCTTCTGACCATTTGATTGGAAAGTTGTTTTCCAGCCTTTCACTCTGAGGTAGTGTCTGTCTTTGTCTCTGAGGTGTGTTTTCTGTAGGCAGCAGAATGCAGGGTCCTCATTGCGTATCCAGTTTGTTAATCTATGTCTTTTTATTGGGGAGTTGAGGCCATTGATATTGAGAGATATTAAGGAATAGTGATTATTGCTTCCCTTTATATTCATATTTGGATGTGAGGTTATGTTTGTGTGCTTTCATTATCTTTGTTTTGTTGCCAAGACGATTAGTTTCTTGCTTCTTCTAGGGTATAGCTTGCCTCCTTATGTTGGCCTTTACCATTTATTATCCTTTGTAGTGCTGGATTTGTAGAAAGATATTGTGTAAATTTGGTTTTGTCATGGAATATCTTGGTTTCTCCATCAATGTTAATTGAGAGTTTTGCTGGATACAGTAACCTGGGCTGGCATTTATGTTCTCTTAGGGTCTGTATGACATCAGTCCAGGATCTTCTGGCCTTCATAGTTTCTGGCGAGAAGTCTGGTGTGATTCTGATAGGTCTGCCTTTATATATTACTTGACCTTTTTCCCTTACTGCTTTTAATATTCTTTCTTTATTTTGTGCGTTTGGTGTTTTGACAATTATGTGACGGGAGGTGTTTCTTTTCTGGTCCAATCTATTTGGAGTTCTGTAGGCTTCTTGTATGTCTATGGGTATCTCTTTTTTTAGGTTAGGGAAGTTTTCTTCTATGATTTTGTTGAAGATATTTACTGGTCCTTTGAGCTGGGAGTCTTCACTCTCTTCTATACCTATTATCCTTAGGTTTGATCTTCTCATTGAGTCCTGGATTTCCTGTATGTTTTGGACCAGTAGCTTTTTCCGCTTTACATTATCTTTGACAGTTGAGTCAATGATTTCTATGGAATCTTCTGCTCCTGAGATTCTCTCTTCCATCTCTTGAATTCTGTTGGTGAGGCTTGTATCTACAGCTCCTTGTCTCTTCTTTTGGTTTTCTATATCCAGGGTTGTTTCCATGTGTTCTTTCTTGATTGCTTCTATTTCCATTTTTAATTCCTTCAACTGTTTGATTGTGTTTTCCTGGAATTCTTTCAGGGATTTTTGCGATTCCTCTCTGTAGGCTTTTACTTGTTTATTAATGTTTTCCTGTGCTTCCCTAAGTGTGTTCATGTCTTTCTTGAAGTCCTCCAGCATCATGATCAAATATGATTTTGTAACTAGATCTTGCTTTTCTGGTGTGTTTGGATATTCCATGTTTGTTTTGGTGGGAGAATTGGGCTCCGATGATGGCATGTAGTCTTGGTTTCTGTTGCTTGGGTTCCTGCGCTTGCCTCTCGCCATCAGATTATCTCTAGTGTTACTTTGTTCTGCTATTTCTGACAGTGGCTAGACTGTCCTATAAGCCTGTGTGACAGGAGTGCTGTAGACCTGTTTTCCTCTCTTTCAATCAGTTACGGGGACAGAGTGTTCTGCTTTCTGGCGTGTAGTTTTTCCTCTCTACAGGTCTTCAGCTGTTCCTGTGGGCCTGTGTCTTGAGTTCACCAGGCAGCTTTCTTGCAGCAGAAAATTTGGTCTTACCTGTGGTCCCGAGGCTCAGGTTCGCTCGTGGGGTGCTGCCCACGGGCTCTCTGCAGCGGCAGCAACCAGGAAGACCTGTGCCGCCCCTTCCGGGAACTTCAGTGCACCAGGGTTCCAGATGGTCTTTGGCTTTTTCCTCTGGCGTCCGAGATGTGTGTGCAGGGAGCAGTCTCTTCTGGTTTCCCAGGCTTGTCTGCCTCTCTGAAGGTTTAGCTCTCCCTCCTTCCTTCCTCCAATGATAGGCCTCCTTCTATACTGGACCTGCCCCTCACCTGTACTTCACAAATTTAATGGTAAAGTGGTTTTGCAGTATTCACCTGAGTTCTGAGTACAGGACAAGGCAGCTGTCCTTAGAGCAGTGGATTAGCATCAAAATACAGATAACTTCAGTGTAAACAATGTTTCCCCCTTTTTGTCCAGTTAAACAGACTTTTCATTTATATATCAATTGAGTAAGATTATTACCATTCAACAATTTATAAAGCATTTGATATATTCAACACCCGGTCTGTTACTATATCAGTTAGAAATAACATTTAGTTCTTCATTTCAGCTTGAGAAAGGCTTAAAATCTATATTATGTCTTGGCTAGCTTGTATACTATCTGATAACTATCCAAAAAATATCTATATCCAGATTTATACGGCCTGATAAGCAATGAGACTATAATCAGTCTCCAAACGCGCCAGAAATCTGAGAAAGACCAAATATCTATACACATAGGAAGCCTAAGACGACTTCTAGTACTGAGAGGTTGTAGAGACAAATTTCCACTAGCACAGTCCACTGTTAGCAACATGTGAGTGGGATACTTCCTACACTTTTCAGTGTTTTTTCCTAAATATTGACTTTAAAATGCATTTAGCATAATAAATATTGAGGAGGATGGAGGGAGGGAGGAAACTGAATGGGAGTGGAGGTAGGGAAGGGAGTGGGCTTTGGAGGAATTAGTTATAGGGAAAGCAGGGAAAAGAGAATGGAAATCACAAGTGTGGGGTGCACATCTCAAGGAAGATCCAGAGAACTGGGAAAGGCGAGTCCCCAGGATGTCTATTGGGGTGACTGTAGCAATGAGGGTACAGATCCTTAATTTGCCAATTCTGTAGCCAGGAATGACTCACAGTGATGTGACAAGGAAAAAAACCCACCCATTAAACCTTCAATCCAAAGTGAACACAGCCTACAAGATCTTCAGAGACAAAGACAGAATCAGTAGACATGGAAGGAATTTCCAACCAATGGTTATTACAGATTGAGACCTACCGCGTGAGCAATCACCTATCTCTGATACATTAAATATATTCTATCATGCTTGCAGACAGATTCCTAGTATAACTTTCCTCTCTGTGACTCCACCCTATAGCTGAGAGAAACAAGTGTAGAGATTCACCACCAAACATTAGCTGGAGCTTGGGGAGTCTTTAAAAAAACAGGTGAAGAATCGAGGCCCAGATAATATGAGGGACTTCACAGAAAGACCAATAGAATCAACTCATGGGGACTCTTGGGGTTTGTCAAAGACTGAACCACTAACCAGAGAGTGAATATGGACTGAGCCTGAGCCACCAGGACATAGGTAGGAAATATATAGCTTTGTCTTTTTATGGGTTCCCCTGACAATGGGTGTTGGCGTACCTTGAAGATGGAGCACCGATCTTGGGATGTAAAGTGAGTAAATAAATGAATGAATTTTAAAGAAACAGATGTCCCATCTACATACAACATGTTTTGGGGAAACCCAATTCTAGTTGTTCGGTACCCACATGAAGACAAAGCCTGTGGACTGCCTATATCCTTAGAGGCCATAATCCTTTTCATTCTGTTCTTCCATCTGTGTCCCCAAGCACCACCCCTGGTATGGCTAATGGATGTCTGCTTCTGTCTGAGTCAGCAGCTTAGTGGAGTGTCTCAGAGGGAAGCAATGTTAGACTCCTTTCTCCAAGCATAACAGAGTGTCAGTAATAGTGTCAGGGATTGGTGCTCATCCCTGGGATGGGTCTCGATCTGCACTAACCATTGGTTGATATTTCCTCACTCTCTTTTCTATGCACGGCACCTTCATTTCTTGTGGTCAGAATAAATTTTGGGTCAAAAGTAGGTGTCTTTATCACTCCATTTGGGTTGCTCTCTGGCTACCGGAGATTGCTTCTTCAGGTCCATATCACTGAGGCTGTGAGTCTCAACTAAGGAAACACCCATTGATTCATGGGCAACTTTTACCCCAGGTTTCTGCCTCTTTCTGGATATGACCTCTACCTCCTCAACCCATTCATCTAGGCTGCTGTATCTGTCCTCACTAGCAGATGGTGTGATCACAGAGACTAGATATGCAAGGTGAGGAGATACCCGAGGGTTCCCCTCCTGCTTAGAGGAGAAAAGGCTGGGAGAAGGATTGTGAGAGGGGTGAACTGGAGGGGGTAGTATGCAGCATGTAAAGTGAATAAATAAACAAATAACTATGAAAATAACTAAGTCTACTTGAAGGTAAGAAGAAGGTGTGTGTGTGTAAGTAAGTAAGTAAACTTGAATGTAAGAGCAGTGTGTGTGTGTGTGTGTGTGTGTGAGTGTGAGTGTGTGTGGCTGTGTATGTATTTGTGTGTGTATGTTATATATATATATATACATATATACATATATATACATATATATACATATATATATATATATATATATATATGAAGTTAAGAACAGGTGGGTATGTTTAATATTAAATTATCACATTTGAGAAAACAGTAGTCTATGCAGAAGACAGGACAATTTAGTCACTATATTTACAAAAAATGGTGTTTGCTGCAGATGAATGAATGATTCGGTGATTAATAGCATTATCTGTTCTTCCAGAGAACCCGTTGACAGCTCACAAGTGGCTGTAATTTCAGCATCACAGAACCTCACACCTTCTTCAACCTCCTGGACAGTAGGCATGCATGTGTTGCACATGTGAACAAGCATATGTACAACTAAAAGTATAAAAACAGAAGAGCAGTTCCTGCTTGACATAATTTGATTTTCGTGAATATTCATAGTAATGATCACAGTCAAATAAACACTTTATTGTTCTATAGTGCAATCAAAACCACTAAAAGGTAATGATCACATAAGTCAACTAAAATCTATTTATTTAAAAAATTGCAATAAAAATTTGCAGAAATGAAATTAAAATTTTATTAATATACGAATTAAAAAATATTAATATTCTCATATAGAGCTGAAAATAATACTTTACACATATTTCTTTGGCTTGTATAAATATTGCAGTTTGTGGTTAATTTGCTGCTGGTTTTTGTAGGAGTTCTTTTCCAGGTATTAGCCCATAAACTCTATAAACTCATGAAGAATACACTACAGGAACGTAGGCTCTATTGTGTTGAATCCAGGAAGGTTGCTACATGTTTTCCTTCTTGTCTGATCAATTTTCTCTACGTACATTACAAGGATATTTTTGTTCATGGGTTCTTCCACTTTTGTCAAGCTGATAGCTGATTACTGGAGAATATTTAATTTTTGAAGATCATTTTTGAAGATATTTCCTAATGTCTGCACTATCAATGGTATAGATTTTCAAATGTGTGGCCAAAGGAACAGCTATCAAGGGACTAAATATGACTTTTAACTAGTGTTGCTTTGTCTTTTTGAAAGAAGTAATCGGAAAGGGATGCTGTTTGTTTTAAGGGACTCTGGGGGGAAAACAAGAAGGAGGACAGCATTTGAGACATAAATAAATTAAAAAAATAAATAAATACAAAAAATAAAGAAGAATTCAAACTATACAGGAAAAACCGATTTAATTGCTAGGAAACAGTATGGTTTTATATCGTGTCCTAATTCCTGAATTTTTATACTTTAAGCAATCTAATGACTAATTCTCAAAAATCAGAAAATTGAAAAAAAGTTGTTACAAGTAACAGTAGGTTTACCAAATCATAACAACAATGTTTCTAGAACTGTACACTTTCTATGCCCATATCCAATCCAGAAATCCAGTTAACATTTACTTATTACATATCTTAAGTCATTCAGTTTTGTGATAATTCATTACTATTTTTATCTTCTGTGACCACACCTTTGAAGATAACTACTTACCTTGCAAGAATGTCTCTGAATTTGGATTTGCCCAGAGGTTTTCCTCTTTTAGGTTGAGATTATATGTACTTGACACAGATACCACAAAGTGTTTCTTGCTTCGCTTATCGCAGTTAAGCATTAGGAGGATATCTGTCATCTTAACAAGAACCAAATATGGAGCAATGAAATTATTTTAAATTATTTTCCTTTCATATTTAAAATATTTTAATGTATTTTCTTTTGTATTTCCTTTTAAAGTAATAGAAGTTAAAAGTGAATTACTTAATGCCTATGGAAAGACTGTGTGTCTCTTCAATACTTTATGCATTGCTTTCAACATCTCGTCATTTTTTTACCAACATTTTGCCCTGAATGGTCCTTACTCCATGTAAGTAGACTCAGAACAATGAGTCTGAGGAGAATATAATTACTGTCTTTCTGTATGGGTGACTCATGCCTAAAACAATACTGTAGTTTTGGTGTCATGGTAATTTGTCAATGTCTTCAATATTTTCAGCACACTTAAATGGAATTTTATTTTTGTTTCATTATACTCATAAAGACTCAAGATTCTAATTTTATATTATTTTATTTTACTGTTGAATAGCAACCTGAATCTAATTATATAACTCTAGCTGACTTTTATATTTGTATTCGGTCACTTGTAAACCCACTTCAGTTCCTGTATGTGAATGCATATTTGTGTGTGTGTGGATGTGTGTGTGTAAGTGCATGTGTGTATGTGTGTGTGTGCGTGTGTGTGTGTGTGTGTGTGTGTGTGTGTGTGTGTGTGTGTACGTGTGTGTTTGTTTATCTGAAACTATGATATTGATGTTGAGAATCACCTGGCTGAAATTCTTTTCCACAGCCCTTTTAGAAATCAAAAAGTGGAGGAAAGACTACTCCTGTTCCAAAATAATAGACACTGGGTGAACAGAACTGAAGTATGGACTGATCAAATGGTACACAAAGCAGAGGTTAACAATTCACTCTCCTGAGAACTAATTAGCAGTTCCAGTCCAATGCAAAGAATTTACATGTACTGAGGAATATGGAATTGTATTATAACGAGCTGAGATCATGTACAAACAATTTCTGAAAGATTTCCAAATAGCTAAGAATGGATACAGAGAATTTTCAAGACCCTGAGACATTAACATGTGGTTTAAACTCTGTCCAGAGGAAACCACTTAAGTACAGGATTAATCTACTAAAGTAATTTAGTAGAAAGCATACTTTACAATTGTTTGCAATTAAGCATGGTGGTGAATAAAGAGAACACTTTAAAAAAAGGTATGTTTCTTAAAGTTTGTTTCAAGACAGCAAGAAAAAGCACAGTTATTATTTTTTTCTTTCTTTCACAGACTTTGCACCTTTTTGAAAGAGCACTTAGGGATCCTTAATTACCTATTTATTATCAGAACTTTCTTCAGACCCAGAGTTCGTTTCAGTCCTGTCTTGACTTCTTCGTACTTTAAGCAAGATGATGGGTTCAGCATGGATATCACTGTGGTATGGAAGATGACCAATAATTTTTCAACACCTTGTGGGTGGTTAGATTTGGATCTCAAGTAGTTTTTTCCCAACCCTACAAGGCAACCTATTCCCCATGAAACAATTGTCTTGTGGGAACATACCTCACTACTCATTTGGGCTGCAGAATGAAGCAGGGCCATACAGTGGACAAAGGCCATGGCTGGCAATAGGCAGCATTCAATTATACAAAAAGTGTGAAGAAAAACGTCTGTGTGGCACATCCCTCCTGAGAGATTCCTCAGATCTCACTTTCAAGGCTCTCCATATATTGGGTATGACAGAACTAGTGTAACCAATTTTCAGGATACATAAGTTCATCAGAAAAATGTACATGGCAGTGTGTAGAGATGAACTGGTGCAGATAACAAAGGCAATGAGAGCAGGATGAGGGTGAACAGGAGGAAGCATTCTCCAGGTACCTCAAACTTCTTGGCGATTGAAAAGCATTTGACAGACAAGTCCTTTTCCTGCCACAAAGAGCAATTGACACAATTAACACTCATCTCCTGGAAGACAGAGCATTAAGCCATTAGAAGGATTCTTGCAGATAAGAGATATTGATTTTTTAGTACTTTTAGACACTCAGTTACATCAGAGTCAAAGTCTTTCTCTGTAGTCACAAAAATCAAAGCTTAGAAGTGATTTATTCTCACAGATTTTCATATCTAATACTTTCTCTCTTAACACCAGGAGATTTTCCAAAGTGTGTTAAGCATTGAGTCAAGTGTCCAAATATTTACAAAGCTGGTGCAAACTTGTAGTCTTTGCACTAATGCAGTTCAGGCAGAAATTTTCCCATGGGTGAGTTCAGTTTCACATGCTCTATAAGCAATCATTGAAATTAAGGAAAAGAAAACCTTGACTGTATCTCAACTTTTTCCCCATTCTAATCAGTAACTAGTTATAAATGTTATGCAGAAAAATAGATCAACCTACTTATTTCTATGCTTTCGTATTGCCACAGGTATAGTCTCTCCAACCACCCTGTGTGTGTGTTGGGACCCGATTATTCTCTGATTGCTATTGTGAATATTCAAACACACACAATAAAGGTATAAATTCCTCAAGACCCATTATTTTTGAAGATAATGCAAAATCAAATAATCATTTGATAAATAAATGATAACTGGTTTTAATACATAGAATTAAAGGCAAGGCACATATTGATATCTACACAGTAAGGAGGTCATCAGAGAAGCTTTTTAAGATGTGTAAAGTGAGACGTGGAAGTGAAGAATGATCAACCAAACAACACCATACCCCTTCGTGCCACAACCTTCAATATGACAGATGGTATTTGTAACTTAATAATTAACGTCTCTTTATAGAACATGTTTTTTAGCAGGAGTATCACTGCATAGGCGTTAAATTTCTATTTTCTTAATATTTTTCGTGATATTCTATCAACCAGACTTTTGATTTAAATAAAGAAAAAAAAGAATAAAAGATGTATTGTCTTGATATGTAGTCCGGGCTAACCTGAAATTCCTAATTTCTCTGTCTCAGTCTCTTGAATGTGAGTATTCTAAGAACAGGATATGGTGCCTGACTTGATAGAAATTCCTTCCTATTCTTTAATCTCAACATCATAGAATTCATACAGTTCATCCCTCTTTGCTCATTTTTGCATATGGCACCTGTGGTGTGATTGCTTGGTTACTTTCATGGAAAATTGTTCAGTTCCAGCAGAGCCTAGTCTGTTTTCAAATATCTACCATTTCTTCTCTCTATAGTTACACTCTGTTTCTCACAATGTCACTGCTAAAGTAGCTGTTAGCACTGTGGTGGTGACTACTTTTCATCTTGTTCACATTGTTACCTTATATGGAGACTGAGTATGGACTGCAAAGTTCTTATCATTATGTTTACCATCCTTACCAATATCTGAGCTCTCATGTAATGAGGAACTCCAGTGCTAAGCGTACTTTGGTTCCTTGGGGATTCTGCCTGTCCCTTCCCATTATATCTTCTGAAGTTCAGTCTCATGTCCCTCAAATATTGGAATGTGGCAAACTCATTTTTCTCACACTCTGATAACTTTTCCCTTCAAATGAGATGTCCTTTCCTGTTTTGTGGAGTGTATATGTCTTTGCTGAAGTTTGGGTTTTCTTGACAAAAAATATACCACTTTTTCCTGACAAGTGTAGAGTAGGAGATATCACCAGCCTCTTAGGTTCTCTCTCTATTCACTTGATATAATGAAATGTCAGAGGTATGTGAGTAGATCAGCACATGGTTAATCCACAAATCAAATGTGATCTTCAGTATTTCCAAATTTTAGATAAATAAAACTGTTATCTATGTTTATAAATACCATATAAGACACACACACACACACACACACACACACACATACACACACTCACACACACACTTGTATTCCTATATATTCATGCAGAGACACAGAAAACACAATAGAAAAAAGCACGTAGAGGTTGTACATGAATTAAAATGTTAGTATAAGCAACAATGAAGGATAACAGTATTTGTTTACATCCTGCTTCACCATTTGAACACTTTTAAATACGGCTAAGAAAAAAAGCATTCCCCATGAGTTTACTTCTGTATGAATAAGTTAATTTCCCAAATCACTTAAGTTGATCAGGTGTGGAATGCTTGTCAGCTACATGGGTCATGAGCTTGTGTGCATGTCTAGCCACAAACATTTTAGATTTACATTTGGGTACACGCTATTTTGGGGAATTTCTCACCACAATACATAATTTTCGTTTCTGTTCAATAATTGATCACTAGATTAATTTTCTATTTGGGTTAATGAAAAAACACAGCTCTCCAAAACAACAAAAACAACAAAAAAAGAAAAACAATACACGATTTTCTTGTGGGGGCAGGGGACATAGTCAGGTATAATACTTTATTAGATCTATTAGATTGATCTGACCCATTCATACAAAAGTTATAAAAATCTAAGTGTAGAGAACATAGGGTAGACTTAAAGCTCTGACAGTTATGAAGCGAGAGTGCTGTTGAACATACTTGGCCATTCAGTGGACTCTGTTCTTGTAGAAAAAAAAATGCTGGAATGCATAGGATTCTATTGTTATGCATTTCACACTTATTTTAATGTAGTGTAAATATTTGTCCATATTAAAATAAAAGAAACAAAAAACCAAAACAAATAAACAGCCTTCCCACAGAGAACACAGAGAATGACTATATTTTTAATATGAAATATTTTTAAAGCAACTTACTTTTCATTAGTAATTTCTGTATTTGTATAGTTAGCTCTCTAGTTAGAGAGTGAGGCCTTTCTTCTCCCAGGTAAATTTCCAGAATATTAACTAAAGAACTAGAATGTTGTATTTACATTTGGATTTGTGCAATAAAAATGACTCACGAGAAATCCTGAGGTTTCATAAAAGAAAACTTACTAAAGCTAAAAGCACACATTGCACCTGACATGATAATAGTAGGATATTTCAACACCCAATCCTCATCACTGGAGAGATCTTGGAAACAGAAATTAAACAGAGATGTAGAGAACATAATAGAAGTTATGAACCAAATGGATTTAACAGGTAATTATAGAACATTCCATCCTAAAATATAAGGATATACATTCTTCTCATAACGTCAGGGCACCTTCTTCAAAATTGACCACACAATCGGTCCCTCCACAGACCTCAACTGATACAGGAAGATAGAAATAATCCCATGCATTCTATAAGATCACCACACACTAAGACTTGTCTTCAACAATAACAATAATGTCAGAATGCTCACGTATACATGGAAGTTGAAAAATGCTTTACTCCATGACAAATTGGTCAAGGAAGAAATAAGGATAGAAATTAAAGACTTCTTAGAACTTAATGAAAATGAAGACACAACATTCCCAAACATATGTGACACAATGAAAGCAGAGCTAAAAATAAAAACTTATAGATCTGAGTTCTTGCGAAAAGAAACAGGAGAGAGCATATATCAGGAGCTTGATAGCACATCTAAAAGCTCTAGAACAAAAAGAACTAAGTAAACCCAAGGGGGGTAGAAAGCAGGAAATAAAACTCAGAGATGAAATCAATGAAGCAGAAATGAAAAGGACCATACAAAGAATCAACAAAACCAGGAGCTGTTTCTTTGACAAAAACAATAAGATAGATAAACCCTTAGCCAAACCAACCAGAGGTAAAAGAGACTGTATCGAAATTCACAAAATCAGAAAAGAAAAGGGAGACATAACAAGGGAATCTGAAGAAAGTAAAAAAAAAAAAATCATCAGATTCTACTATAAAAGCCTATATTCAACAAAACTACAAAATCTGGAGGAAATGGACAATTTCGTAGACAGATACCAGGTAGCAAAGTTAAAACAGGAACAAATAAACTATCTAAAGAACCCCATAACTCCTAAAGAAATAGAAGCAGATATTGAAAGTCTCCCAACCAAACAGAGCCCAAGTAGAGATGGTTCAGTGCAGAATTTTATCAGACCTTCTTAGAAGACCTCATACAAATATTATCCAAACTCTTCCACAAAATTGAAACAGACAGAGAACTACCACATTCCTTACATGAATCCACAATTACTCTTATACTTAACCCACAAAAATACTCAGCACAGAAAGAGAACTTCAGACCAATATCCCTTATGAATATTGATGAAAAATACGTATAAAATTCTTGCAAACCGAATCTAAGAACACATCAAAAAAATCATCCATCATGATCAAGTAGACTTGAACCCAGGGATGGAAGGATGGTTTAATATAGTAAAATCCATGAATGTAATCCATCATGTAAACAAACTCAAAATTAAAGAGCACATGAACATTTCATTAGATGGTGTGAAAGCATTTGACAAAATTCAACAATCCTTGTGGATAAAAATCCTGGAAAAATCAAGAAATGAAGGCTCATATCAAAACATAGTGTGGGGCTGGGGATTTAGCTCAGAGGTAGAGCGCTTACCTAGGAAGCGCAAGGCCCGGTGTTCTTTCCCCAGCTCTGAAAAAAAGAACCAAAAAGAAAAAAACATAGTGTAAGAAATATACAGCATACCTGTTGCTAACATCAAACTAAATGGAAAGAAATTTGAAGCATTCACACTAAAACCAGGAACTAGACAAGGCTGCCCAACTCTCTCCCTACTCATTCTAAACAAGACTCCATGCCATAGTCAGAGAAATCAGACAGCATAAGGAGTTCAACCAGATTCAAATTGGAAGAGAAGATATCAAAATATCACTATTTGCAGATGATATGATTGTATATACTTAAGTGACCCCAAAAGTTCCACCAGAGAATTTCTCAACCTGATAAATAACTACAGCAAAGTGTCAGGGTATAAAATTACCTCAAACATACCAGTATCCTTCCTCTCCTCAATGGATAAACACACTGAGAAAAATAATGAAATCACACACTCCACAATAGTCCCAAATAATATAAAATAACTTGGTGTTAGTTTAAACAAGCAAATGAATGATCTCTATGACAAGAAGTTCAAGTATCTGAAGGAAGGAATTGAGGAAGATCTCAGAACATAGAAAGAGATTCCTTGCTCATGTATTGACAGGATTAATTTAGTAAAGATGACTATTTTGCCAAAAGCAATGTACAGATTCAATGCAATCTCCATCAAAATTCCTACTCACTTCTTTAATAAAGCTAGAAAGAGAAATTTGCAAATTCATTCCGAATAAGAAAAAAGCCATGTAGCTAAAACTATCCTCAACAAAAAAAGAACTTCTGGGGGAATCATCACCCCTGAACTCAAGCAGTATTACAGAGCAATAGTGTTAAAAAAACTGCATGGTATTGGTAAAGAGACAGATGGATAGACCAGTGGAATAGAATTGAAGACCAAGCAATGAACCCACACACCCTATCGTTTGATATTTGGCAAAGGAGATAAAACCATCCAAATGAAGAAACATAGCATTTTCCAGAAATAGTGCTGGTTCAACTGGAAGTCAGCATGTAGAAGAATGAAAATAATCCCAATTTTATGACCATGTACAAATCTTAAGTACAA
This sequence comes from Rattus norvegicus, assembly GCF_021556685.1. Taxonomy (NCBI): domain Eukaryota; kingdom Metazoa; phylum Chordata; class Mammalia; order Rodentia; family Muridae; genus Rattus; species Rattus norvegicus. Next base: position 73,434,563 of record NC_141555.1, read on the forward strand.
GTTAATCAAGGACTTACACATAAAACCAGATACACTCAAACTAATGGAAGAAAAGGTGGGGAAGAATCTTGGACACATGGGCATTGGAGAACATTTCCTGAGTAAAACACTAGTGACTTATGCTTTAAGATCAAGAATTGACAAATAGGAGATCATAAAACAGCAAAGCTTCTGTAAGGCAAAAGACAATGTCATTAGGATAAAACTGCAACCAACGGATTGGAAAAGATTTTTGCCAATCCTATATCTGACAGTGGATAATATCCAAAATATACAAAGAACTTAAGAAGTTAGACTCTAGAAAGCAAAAATACCCTATTAAAAATGGGGTAGAGTGAGTTACAAGACATTCTCAGCTGAAGGTTTTCAACTGGCCAAAAAACACCTAAATAAATTTTCAACATTCTTAGTCATCAGGGAAATTCAATCAAAACAAATCTGAGATTCCACCTCACACCAGTCAGAATGAGTAAGATATAAATCTGAGGTGACAGCAGATGCTGGCAAGGATGTGGAGAAAGAGGAACACTCCTCCATTGTTTGTGGGATTACAGACTGGTACAACCCTTTTGAAAATCATCTGAAGTTTCCTCAGAAAATTGGACATTCCATTACCTGAGTACCCAGTAATACCTCTCTTGGCCATATAACCAAAAGATGTTCCAACATACAACAGTGCAATATAGTCGAATATGTTCATAGCAGCCTTATTTAAAATAGTCAGAAGCTGGAAATAACCCAGATGCCCTTCAAGAGAGGAATGGATACAGAAAATGTGGTACATCTACACAGTAGATTATTACTCAGCTATCAAAACAATGACTTCATGAAATTCATAGGCAAATAGAATAAACTAGAAAATATCATTCTACATGAGGTTATTCTATCAAAGAAAAACGTACTTGGTATGCATTCATTGGTAAGTAGATATTATCCAAAAAGCTTGAATTACCCATCGTGCAATACACAGACCACATGAAACTCAAGAAGGATGATTAAAATTCAGATGCTTCACTCCTTTTTAAAAGGGGAAACAAAATACCCATGGGAGGGGATAAGGAGGCAAAGTTTATAACTGAGATTGAAGGACCTGCCGTTCAGAGCCTGGCTCACATGTAGCCCATACATATACAGTCACCAAAACTAGATAAGATGTATGAAGCTAAGAAGTGCAGGCTGACGATAACTGGATATTGATCCCTCCTGAGAGACACAGCCAGAATATGTCAAATACAGAGGCAAACGCCATCAGCAAACCACTGAACCAAATCAGACCCCAGTTGGAGGAATTAGGGAAAGGATTGAAAGAACTGAAGTTAATAATAACAATCTCAACCAAACAGAGCTTCCAGGGACCAAATTTCCAACAGCAAGACTATACATGGCCTGACCCATGGTTCCAACTGCATGTGGCAAAGGATGGTCTTGTTGAGAAACAATGGAATGAGAAACAATTTTTTTTTCGGACAATGTTGTACCCCCAGTGTAGGAGAATGTGGGGAGGTGTAGGGAGGCTGTGAGTGGAGAGGTGAACTCCTTTATAGAAGGGTAGGGGGAAGGGCTAAGGGGCTTGTGGACTGGAAACCTGGAAAAGGGAATAACATTCGAAATGTAAACAGGAAATATCCAACAGTGAGAGAGAGAAAGAGTGAGAGAGAGAGAGAGAGAGAGAGAGAGAGAGAGAGAGAGAGAGAGAGAGAGGAGGAGGAAGAATAAGAGGAAGAATAAGAGGAAGAAGAAGAAGAAGAGGAAGAGGAAGAGGAAGAGGAAGAGGAAGAGGAAGAAGAAGAAGAAGAAGAACAAGAACAAGAAGAAGAAGAAGAAGAAGAAGAAGAAGAAGAAGAAGAACAAGAACAAGAACAAGAAGAACAAGAAGAACAAGAAGAACAAGAAGAAGAAGGAATTGAAAGAGAAAGAAAAATAAACTTCCATTCTTCCCCATTCCCTCTCTTCCTCAGCTGTTGTTTAGGCAGTCATGTTAGTGAGATGCTATAAGTGTAATTTCTGGTGTTACTTTGGAACACCATCTCATAGTATACTTTAGTCTCTTACAATCTTCTTTCCCCTCTTCGGTAATGTCCCTCAGCCTTGAATCAAGTGACGTTTTATAGATAGATGCATTGAGACTGCACCTGAAATTTCTATCCTGCATTTTGAAAGGCTGGGATTTTTACTGTGATCTTTGTTGCAGAGACTGTAATTAATTCTGTATATAAGGACACATGACTTTGATTGATGTTAGGTATGATACTGGCTTAAGTAAGTAAGGGACTGTATATACTCCCCCATAGTCACAGCTGCAATAGCCTTATTTATGTGGCTAAATTACCAGTACCATCCATGTTCATTGAACAGGACTTAAGCAAAATTAGAGAGCTGTTGGCTATCAGCAAGCTATTTCTGCCACTGCACTGCCCTTATGTTTATTCTGTCATGTTGATCATTGTGTTTTACAGGCATGATGTGAACAATCACTTGAAACTGACAAGACTGGTGATTGTAATTACATGCTATACTAGAAATTAGACCTGTGCCTGGCACATCTTTCTCTTTAATAGTTACTTTCTGATACTCAGGAGAATGTAAAAGTTAAATTTAGTCTTAAACTAACAAAAGGAAATTAAACTTTTTCCTGCTATAGAGCGTTTTTTAATTGAAGCAAAATAAATATTTACTTGATGTTGGGGAAATATAATTTAATAGTATAATCCAAACACCTTTTAAGTGATTGAAAGTCACATGTAGTTGGTAGCTGTCATACTTTCTAAAATTGGCATCAGGATTATAACTATGAAATATTCTCTGCTTTATGCAAATACAAAGGAATAATGAACAAAATTACGTACCAAGCTTCATGCTTTAGGTAAATAATTGCATTTATTCAATTGTATATAAGATTATAACATATTAGCTAGGTTTCAAGTGCATAATAATCATGATTAAATTATTAATTAAATATTAAAATAAGCATACTTGGGTTACCAAGTATAAATGGAAAATAAAATATATTAGAATAACCAAAAATATTTATTAAAAGCAAAATGATGAAAATATTGTTTACATAAAAGCAGCCTGGAGCTATATGTCACCTTAAAGTTTTATAGTGTGTTCCAGTGAGGTGTCCCAGCAGATAAAATTTCATGCCTTGAAAAACCAAGAACCTAAATTTGATACCTACACATATATGTTTTGAAGACTTCAATATTCACCACAACACCTGCACACATAAAGGCTACACAGAATATTAATAATGAGACTAATGAGAACAATAATGATAAGAAAAAGAAAAAAAAAACAAAACTATAGGAACATTTTAAATAAATAATATATTGTATTGGTCTTAAAATAGGAAATTAAACACTTTTTCTTAGTACACTAACTATTCAAAGGAAAACTAACAGGCTTTTACTTCATTCTATATGAAAGCAAAAACACGTGAGATCGATTGTGCAGAGGACAGAAACAGACACTTATCCAAGGTTCTATAAGAAAAATTTGAAAGATTACAGTATAATATTAACATATTTAATCAAACACATCTTACGATGATAAAGGAAAGAAAACTGGAAAAAATGATGGCTGAGTGTAGTCTCAGCACCTAGAATGTGCCAAGATGTCTCAAATACAAAGACACCAGAAATACATGAGAAAATGATAAATAGGTTGAATTTATTATGGAATAAGTATTGTAATATTAGCTTAGTGGTTAAGAGCACTTATACTCATAAGAGCAAACACATTCATTTTCCAACATCCACGAAGCCACTTGCAACCAGCTGTAAAAGCAGCTCCAGGGGATCTGACATCTCCTGGTCTCCCCAGGTGCCTGTGTCCATGTGCACAAATCTATTCATACGCATTCACACATAACAGATCACTCAAATAAAAAAGATTCATGAATGTATTTTCTGCACATATTATGAATAGTAAACATTCTACATATGCAAACACAATTGCTACAATATAATAAGAAAGAAGACAATTCGCAAATAGTATGAAGAGTAAATTAAGGATTAAAGCTTACACAGTTCAGTAAGGATAAAATGTTAAACTTCACTATTGAATTGCAATGTGGATGTTAAAAAAATCTAACATTTGAATTTATGAGTAAAACTATTTTATAAATTATTTTATTTAAATACATTCCTTCCATTGTACAATCTCCTTGTCCCCTCACACAGTTACTCATCCCATTCCACCTCTTCCTTCCCTGACTCCAAGACGATGTTCCCCAGATTCTGACAGGCCACATAATCCCTGGGGCCTCAAAACTCTCAAGGATTAGGTCAGACCAGGCAGTCGTCAGCTATACATGTGTCAGGGCATCAGAGCAGATAGTGTATGCTGCCTGGTTGTTGGCTCAGTGTCTGGGAGATATCAACAGTCCAGAATAGTTGAGACTGCTGGTCTTCCTATAGAGGTTGCCCCCCACTTCAACTTCGTCAATCCTTCCCCTAATCCAACAACTGACAGAAATCAGAGACTGTTACCGTTTTAAAATATATGTATCATTTAATTTTGAATGGTACACTATGGGTTCTTTCACAAAAAATTGATAGCATTATGTATTTATTATAGTCTTCAGAGATGGAAATTTGGCAGTATTTATACAAGTATTTCATTACTTTACAGTATTGAGATCATTCCAACAATGTGTTTTGTAATTTAAACAAAATATATTGTAAATAATCACCACTGAGTACAGTGCCAAAGTCAGTGTCCATGCTGATTTTCTGTAGCGAACTTTACTTAATGAAAATGAAAATAATCTGAATGCCACAATTAGGTTATTATTTAAACAAATGAGTAATCTACCATTTATTAAATGCATGATATTCCATGAAGAAATTCCTCATGCACATGTATTCAAGATATATTGTTAAATGAAAAACAAATGAGAGAATATTGCATTATGTAATTAAACTTTATAAACAGAAGATTAACATATATTCTATAATTTTGTCAATGTAGAGTAAACCTGATACAAGAGCATGGGAGGCAGTAGACAGAACACTGGGAGTTCTAGGTCATTTTGAGCTACACAATGAGATCCAATTTTAAAAACAAATAGATCTGATTTGAAAGAATATCTGCCAAACCGATCTTAGTGGTTACATTTGGAAGTTTTAAGAAAGCAAGTTATTCTTTGACAATTCCATACATGCACAACACATGTATGGAAGCCCACTACACTCCCAATATCTTATCTTCCCCAACGAACATATCCTCTTTAGACCAAATCCCCTCAGCACATGCATATCTTTTATTTTTCCTTCATGACATCCTGGATTTAACCTGAGTCACTTTTGTGAAAAAGACCATGAAGCTATACACTTAACAACTTATAAGACACCAGTGGCTACATCATTTTCTATTCTCCAACACTTCGCTTAGTTCCTTTGAATAGGCAGGGTCAATATTATATAGGGTCTGTTCAGATAGATGTAAGTATTCTGAGTTCCTGAGTGCCACAACTGTATCAAGCTCAGAAGACAGCACCTCACAGATTTCCTTACCTATTAATTAGCCCTTGAAAGAGGCCAAGCCCTGCATATCACCTTATCTCTACACTGGAAGTTATCTCCGGTGGATAATCATTTGAAAATGAAAACTTAGTTTTCTCCAAGGGAATCTCACTGGGTAACCACACTAATTTTAAGGGTAGAATTCGTATAAAGAAATAAGGGAACTGAACAAAATCTTTGGGGGATCCTTGTCTCATAATATGACAGGAGTTTTTATTCGGAATGTCTTTTTCCTTTTGTTATTTATTTATTTATTTATCTATTAATTTTTACTCTGTATGCTTTGTGTATATATTTTTTCTTGGTTTTCTGTTTCCATGAAATACCTGATTGTGTGAATGGAAGTCTGTGTCTCTGTGTCTGTATCAGATTCTTGTAGCCTGCATTGGCTCTTTTCTATCTGTTGTTTTGTTCTATTCAAATTCATGAACTTTCATTTTATTTTTATCCCTTAGATGACTGTTTGTTTTCTAGTGAGAGTCAGAAGAATGTAGATACAGATGACTGGAGAGGAATAGAAGAAGGAGGGAATAGAGGAAAGGGAAATCATAATTCAAATACATTGCATGAAAAAGTCAAATTTTAAGAAAAGAATTTTAAAAAACATACTTTCTAGTGCCTGTCTGCTCACTTTTCTCAAAGGCTTAACAAATTTTATATTAAAAGTTAATAAAAATATTTTAAACCCTTTCCAAGGCAAGGAAAATTATTTGTTTACAGCCAATCTGGAACTGCAACTATGGGAGTGAAGCTTCTGTAGAGTTGCAATATTGCAATAGGAAATTCTTTAAATGCTTTCAGAGATATTAATCCACGGAAGTCCAGTGGGAGTTTCACATGATGGATGTTAGAAATTTTCAATGGGAAGATATACATTTTCGATACTTCAGTTTTCATGCAACTCTTCAAGATCAAATTAAATGTATGGGATACAATCAAGGAAGAGGTATGATCCTTTGAAATTTTCACAATTAACCCAAATAATACTAAAATACCATTAATAATTCAGAATATATTGTATCCTAAGCCCACATCAGCATGACAATTAAGAAATAGAAGTAGATGTGTATCAGTGGATAAAAGCTGTTTCTGGAGAGGCACTACTTTATTTCTGGGACAATTTCACTTCGTTGGTTAAATTAAAGTTTGATAATGAAGGCCTTGCTGTAAAAGATCATTCTCTCTCAACAGGAATTTCAAACCCTGATGTACAGCATGCTAGCATTTCAATCAATCATCTGAAGAAACCTTGATAATGTCTTTATAACATTAAAATAACTGTACAGGAGTTAGTGTTAATCAACATCTCTTCTTCAAGCAAAATACTTCTCATTTCATCCTTTGGTGTAACAAGATTCCAAATTCAATTTCATGTAAATTAGATGAAGATGATGATGTTGATGTTGATGATGGTGGTGAAGGGGGTGGTGGTGTTGGTGGTGGTGTTGGTTGTGGTGGTGAATATGATGAAGAAGTCAAAAACGATCTTTTGGGACAGAGAACAAAGCCCATACTATATTCAGTGTTTTTCCTATCTTTATTGTGTCTAGGATCGAGAGTGAAAAATAATCTATTGTAAGTGCTATGTTGGGAAGGAAGAGGTTTAAGCTCATCAATAGCCCACTATCCATTACAAGAGAAAGCAAATTTGTCCTGAGAAATATATATATATATATATGTATATGTATATATGTGTGTATATATATATATGTGTATATATGTATATATATATATATATATATATATACATGAAACCCTTACCATAACCATAGCAATGAATCAATTTAATTATGTGAGGCAGCAAATTGCCTTTCAGAGTTTAGCTAATTAATATAAAGTGATCATGTACAGAGTGCACTCCCTGGCTGTCAGGACCAAAGCCCATGAATTTTAGATCTTGTTGTCCTAGGATTTTAAAAGTGAATGACATAATTGATGGCAATGTGCAACTCTAAAAGTCTTACTATATAAGTCACAGAGACACCATAATATATGCTGATTATCAGGTTAGAACTTTTATATTCATAAGTATTTGGAGATTCAAAGAGTAAAATTGTTGAGGTTAAGAACAGGGCATTTTTAGGTTTGCATTTCAATCTCTAGTGTGCAGTTTGGTTTTGGTGGATCATTACACAGTGTTTTATTTTATTTTATTTGAACAGGTGATATAAGTTAACTGTACAGATTAATGAGTCTCAGTTTGATATTTCCATAATGCAGACAGCATGCACTGAACTAATGTAACTACATTTTTTCACTGAATATTCTGCAACTTACAAAAAGTTAGGATTCTCAATTCTATTTTTGGGCAAAAAATGACTTCCATAGGATATAAAAATCCTTAATATATTTTCAGAACTTTTTCCTTATTTTAGAATTTTATTTATTCTTCACACACGAATACAATGTACCTTGATCACACCGATCCTTAACTTGGTTCTACTCTCTCTGGATTCATTCCATTTCCAGCTTCATGTTCTTTATATTTTCCTGTTTTATTTTTTTTATAATCTATTGGTTCACTGATTACTGCCTGTTGGGATCTTCCCTAATTCATTGTCTTAACTGTGTACAGGACTTGTGCATACGACTGTAGATGCAGGGAGTCCATTGGTCCAACAACTGTTTCATCTATAGATATCACGGTTGGATCCTCTCACTCCCCAATTTGGCCTTCTCCTTTTCTGCTGTTTCCCCATCCTTATGCTCAGCTTTCTTCTTCTCATGGTCTTAGCACTTATATAAGTTACACAGATCAACAGTAATTACTGCACAGTACACCTATACATTTCTCTGACCACAGATCATTAAAAGTAGTAATGTCTGGATAAAAACAGTTATTATTGGAAGGCATTATAACAACATGGCCATTTAGCAAAACAGGAATAGTAGGATCCTCTCTATGGCCATGTGAGCCATGGGGAAAATGTGACCGTGTTTACAACATGACATCTGAATTTCCTTCTATAGTAGAGGCTTCAAAGTCAAACAAACAGCAGTTGGCCATTTTCATAAAATTTATATAATTGTCTTCATATTTCTGGATTTTCAACTGGCACAATGATAACTAGTTTCATCAATATCCATGCCAATGATATAATTTTGCTCTTTTGATGGTTAAAAAAAAGGTCTGGTGCCTATATAAATTATTTTTCCAATTTTGTAACATGGATATTTTGAACAGTGAGAAGGTAAATACAGTCATGGAGTTATACCTGGAACAGACATATTCCTCAAGGTACATATTCCTTCGGTGTTACTATTGAATCACAAATAATTTCAGTTTTCAGTTTTATATTAATTTCTTTAGTAGCTATATTGAATTTTAGAACCAACAAACATATACCAGGGTTCTTTGTTCCAGCAACACTATACAAACACTGTCATTTGTATTTGTACTTCATCAACAATTTGTGGGTTTAGTAATTTTCATATAATTTTTGATAATTACTGTGCCATTATTTTAAGCATTTAATCAACCATATTGCATATTTAATTGCATTACTTTATTTCTGATGAATAAGGTATTTTGTGTCTTATAGATATGATCCATACATCAGATAAAGAGCCAGTAAAGTTTCTCCATCGTTATTTAGTTGGTATCTCTGAATGACACTCCATTGTGAACATGTGCCATATTTCCTGTATCCATTCTTCTGTTGATAAGCATCTAGGTTCTTTCCAGCTTCTCCTATTATAAATAAGGCTGCTATGAACATAGTGGAGCACGTGTCTTTGATACATGTTGGGGCATCTTTGGATATATGCCAAAGAGAGGTGTAGTTGGGTCTTCAGATAAATCAATGTCCAATTTTCTGAGGAACCTCCAGACTGATTTCCAGAATTGTTGTTCCAGTCTCCAATCCCACCAAAAATGGGGGGTGTTCCTCTTTTTCCACATCCTCGCCAGGATTTGCTATCAGCTGAGTTTTTGATCTAAGCCATTCTGACTGGTGCGAGGTGAAATATCAGGGTTGTTTTGATTTGCATTTACCTTATGACTAAAGATGTTGAACATTTCTTTAGGTATTTCCCTGCCAATCGATATTCTTCAGATGTGAATTCTTTGTTTTGCTCTGAACCCCATTTTTCAATAGGGTTCTTTGTCTCCCTGCCGGCTAACTTCATGTGTTCTTTGAATATTTTGGATATACACTCTCTATCTGTTATAGGATTGGTAAAGATCTTTTTCCAATCTGTTGGTTGCCATTTTGTCCTAACAACAATGTCCTATGCCGTACAGAAGCTTTGCAATTTTATGTGATCACATTTGTCAATTCTTGATCTTAGAGCATGAGCCATTTTTGTTTTATTCAGGAAATTTTCTCCAGTGCCCATGTGTTTGAGATACTTACCCAATTTTCTTCCCTTAGTTTGAGTGTATCTGGTTTGATGTGGAGGTCCTTGATCTAGTTGGACTAAAGGTTTCTACAGGGCAGTAAGTATGGATCAATTTGCCTTCTTCTACATGCTGACCTCCAGTTGAACCAACACCATTTGCAGAAAATGCTATCTTTTTTTCCATTGGATGGATTTGGCTCCATTCTCAAAAGTTAAGTGACCATGGGTTCATTTCTGGGTCTTCAATTCTATTCCACTGGTTTATATGCCTGATTCTGTCTTAAAGCCATATTGTTTTTATCACTATTGCTCTGTAATACTCCTTGAGTTCAGGGATAGTGATTCCCAGGGAAGTCCTTTTATTGTTGAGGACAGTTTTAGCTATCCTGTTTTTTTTTTTCCAGAAGAATTTATGAATTGTTCTGTCTAACTCCATGAAGAATTAGACTGAAATTTTGATGGGGATTGGAATGAATCTGTAGGTTGCTTTTGGTATAATTGCCATTTTTACTATATTAATCCTGCCAGTCCATGAGCATTGGAGATCTTTCCATTTTCTGAAATCTTTTTCACTTTCTTCGGAGACATGATGTTCTGCTCATATGCTTATATCTTTTACTTGCTTGGATAAAGTCACCCTGAGATATTTTATATTATTTGAGGCTATTTTGAAGGGTGTCATATCCCTAGTTTCTTTCTCCGCTTGTTTAGCTTTTGTGCAGAGTTATTTTTATCCCCAGTCCCTTTGCTGAAATTGTTTATCAGGCTTAGTAATTCTCTTGTGGAACTTTTGAGGTCACTAAGTATACTATCATATCATCTACAAAGAGTGCTATTTTGACTTCTTCCTTTCCAAACTTTATCCCTTTGACCTACTTTAGTGTCTGCTTGCTCTGACTAAGACGTCTAGAACTGTATTGAATAAGTTGTGAGAGAGTGGGCAGCCTTGTCTAGTCCCTGATTTCAGTGTGATTGCTTTAAATTTCTCTCCACTTAGTTTAATGTTAGCTATGTATTTGCTGTATATATTTAGGTATGGGCCTTAAATATCTGTCCTTTCCAGGACTTTTATCATCAAGGGATGTTGAATTTTGTCAAAATCTTTCTCAGCATCTAATGAAAGGTTTTCATCTTTGAGTTTCTTTATGCAATGGATTAGATTGTTGGTTTTCTGTATTAAAACATCCCTGCAAGTCTAGAATGAATCCTACTTAATCATAGTGTATTATTGTTTAATGTGATGTAGGATTAGGTTTGCAAGAATTTCTTTGAGTATTTTTGTGTCGATATTGGTAAGAGAAATTAGTCTGAAGTTCTCTTTCTTTGTTGGGTCTTTCTGTGTTTTAGTTATTACAGCAATTGTGGCTTCATGAAAGCAATTCGGTAGTACTACATCTTTTCAATTTTATGGAATAGTTTGGACAGTATTGTTATGAAAATTTCAGTGAATTTTGGATGGATTTCTGCATTAAACGTATCTGATCCTGGACTCTTTGGTTGGGAGAGTTTTGATGATTGCTTGTATTCCTTTGGGAGTTATGAGTTGTTCAAATGGTTTATCTTTTCCTGATTTAGCTTTGGTACCTAGTATTTGTCTAGGAAATTGTTCTTTTTCTCCAGATTTTCAAGTTTTGTTGAACATAGGCTTTTGTAGTAGATTGATTTTTTTTTAAATTTCCTCTGATACTGCTGTTAAGTCTCCCTTTTTAATATTTGATTTTGTTAATTTGGACACTCTTTGTATCCTCTGTTTAGTCTGGCTGTGGGTTAATATATACTGTTGATTTTCTCAGAGAGCCAGGTATTGGTTCTGTTGATTCTTTGTATAGTCCCTTTTTTTTCTACTTGGTTGATATCAGCTCTGTGTTTGATTATTTCCTGACTTCTACTCATCCTGGGTGTATTTGCTTCTTTTTAATCTAGAGGTTTTAGGTGTGCTGTCAAGCTGCTGATGTATCCTCTCTCCTGTTTCTTTCTGCAGGCACTCAGAGATATGAGTTTTCCTCTTAGAACAGCTTTCATTGTGTCCCAAGAGTTTGGGTGTATTGTACCTTCATTTTCATTGAATTATAAGAAGTCTTTAATTCCGTCCTTTAATTTTTCCTTGACCACGTTATCATTGAGTAGTGCATTATTCAACTTCCATGTATATGTGGGTGTTCTTTCCCGATTGTTTTTGAAGAACAGCCTTAGCTCATGGAAGTCTGGTAGAGTGCATGGAATTATTGCTATATTTCTGTATCCTTTGAGGCCTGCTTTTTGACTGATTATATGATCAGTGTTGGAGAAAGTGCCATGAGGTGGTAAGAAGAATGTATTTCCTTTTGTTTTGGATAGAATGTTCTCTAAATATCTGTTAAGTCCATTTGGTTTATACCTTCTGTTAGTCTCTCTATGTATCTGTTTAATTTCTCTTTCCGTGATCTGTCCAGTGGTGAGAATGGGGTGTTGAAATCTCATACTCTTATTATTTGCAGTACCATATGTTCTTTGACTTTAGTAAGGTTTCTTCTTTGTATATAGGTGACCTTGTATTTGGAGCGTAGATATTTATGATTTCGAGTTCATCTTGGTGGATTTTTCCTTTGATAAATATGAAGTGTCCTTCCTTATGCTTTTGGATGACTTTCGGTTGAAAGTTGATTTTATATGATATTAGAATGGCTACTCCAGCTTGTTTCTTCAGACCATTTCCTTGGAAAGTTTTTTTCCAGTCTTTTCCTCCGATGTAGTGTCTGTCTTTGTCTCTGAAGTGTGTTTCCTGTAGTGCAACACGCTGTGTCCTCAATACATATCCAGTGTGTCAATCTGTGTATTTTTAGTGGGTAATTGAGTCCATTGATGATGAGAGATATTAAAGAATAGTGATGGTCACTTTCTGTTATTTTCATAATTGGAGATTAAAAAATGATTGTGTGCTTCTCTTATCTTTGTTTTGTTGTGAAAAGATTAATTTCTTGCTTTATCTATGATTTTACTTGCCTCCTTGTTTTTGGGTTTGACAGTTAGGGTCCTTTGTAGGACTGGATATGTAGAAAGATATTCTGTAATTTGGTTTTGTCATGGAATATTTTGGTTTCTCCATCTATGTTAATTAGGAGTTTTGCTGGATACAGTATCCTGGGATGGCGTTTTTGTTCTCTTAGTGTCTGTATGACACCTATCCAGGATCTTCTGGCTTTCATAGTATCTGTTGAGAATTCTGTTTTAATTCTGATAGGTCTGTCTTTATATGTTACTTGACCTCTTCCGTTACTGCTCTTAATATTTTTATTTGTTTTTCGATTTTGGTGTTTTGACTATTATGTGATGGGATGATTTCCTTTTCTGGTCCAATCTATTTGGAGTTTTGTCGGCTTTGTGTATGTTTATGGGCATCTCTTTCTTTAGATTAGGGAAGTTTCTTTCTATAATTTTGTTGAATATATTACTGTCCCTTGATGTTGACAGTCTTCACTCTCTTCTATACCTGTTAAGCTTAGGTTTGATCTACACATTGTGCCCCGCATATCCTTGATGTGTTGGGCTAGCTGCTTTTCCATTTAAATTATCTTTGACAGTTGTGTCAATGATTTCTATGGAATCTTGTGCTCCTTAGATTATGTCTTCAATCTCTTTTATCCTGTTGGTGATTCTCGCATCTGTGACTCCTGGTCTCTTTCCTAGGTTTTCCATTTTCAGGGTTGTCTTCCTTGTGCTTTCTTTATTGTTTTTATTTCTATTTTTAACTCCAGGGTGGTTTTGTATATTTCCTTCTCCTGTTTTCAGTTTTTCCAGTAGTTCTTTAAGGTACTTTTGAGTTCACTCTTTCAGGGATTCTACTTGTTTACTTCTGTATTTTCTATTGTCCTTTATATTCTTAAAGGAGTTATTTATGACCTTCTTAACACACGCCCCCATCATGATAAAATGTGAATTTAAATCTAGATCTTGCTTTTGTTTAGATATACACTGTTTGTTTTGATGGGAGAATTGGGTTCTGTTGTGCCTAAGTAGTCTTGTTTTCTGTTGCTTGTGTTCCTGACTAGCCATCAGGTTGTCTCTGGAGCTAGCTTCTCTTGGTCTTTCTGGCGGTGGTTGACCGCCCTGTAGGCTTGTGTGTCAGGATTGCTATAGACCTGTTTTCCTGTTTTGTTTTACCCAGTTATAGGAACAAAGTATTCTGTTCTCAGGCATGTAGTTGCTCCTGTCCACTCCCTTTCATCTTTCCCTGTGGGCGGGAACAAGAAGAAAATTCCCATACTTCTCATAGGTCCCACTGTAGGTTGGGGACACTGATGGCACAAAATGTTTTCCTCTTGAGTCAGGAATCTTGGAAGAGTGTAGTCCTCTCTGGTTTCCCAGGAGTATCTGCTTCTCTGAAGGTCTAGTTCCCCCACACTCAGGATTTTGGTACAAGGAGCTGTTTGACCAGTTCAGTTCAGATCCAGGCACAGTCTGGAACATGGTGCTCCTTTAGATTTACTCCTCCTATATTCCTGTGTCCAGAGGCACTAGGCAGTTTTGTCTTGGGCTAGAGGTGTGGGCAATGGTGGGCAGAAGTGGCAGTCTCTGTTCATTGTACGCTTGGTATTGCCCATACTCCTGGGTGATCAGCTCTCTTTCCCACAGCATCTAGAATCAGGGAGTTCTGGGCCAAGACCACAGAAGTTCAGGAGCCTGCAAGAAACTGGAACTGCCTGGTCCCAGGGCAGTTCTTCCTTTGTGTGTCCTGAGACCACAACTCAGCTCACTTCGAGCAGAAAAGTTTGATTCACCTCTTGTCTCATGCCTGAAGTTGCTCGTTGGGCTGACTTGCAGTTTTCCATGAAGGCTGCAACCAAAATTGTTCTGCCCCTACTGCCCCTAGGTCCCTATTAACAGAAGGCCCAGATGGAGCTAGGTGTTTTTTTCTTGAGTCAGGACTGTGAGCAGAGTTCTCAGGGGTTTCTGTCCCTCTGACAGTCTAAGACTTCCTCAACCCACACGAGATTAGGGTGTAGAATAATGTTAGGACCAGTTCAGATACAAGTGCAGTTTGGACTGCAGGGCTCCTGAAGCTTGACTACTCCTATATTCATGTGTCCAGTGGCACTCTGCAGTTTCCTCTTGGGCTAGGAATGTGTGCACCGGTGGTCAGAAGTGGCAATCTCTCCTTCCCTGTGGTCTCAGTATTGCCCACTCTTCTGGGTGATCAGCTCTCTGTCCCACAGAGTTTCCAAAGGAGTTTCAAATGTTCATTCCCTATCCTATAGGTCTCCAGTCTTTCCAATTCTCCTCCAAAGTGTATTGGAAAAGACCCTTCTGTTCAAGGGGAGTACAACAGTTCCCATCAGACAAAGAGGGCTGCAAAAGTTCTTCTCTTAAAGGTAATCTCTGTGATTTCTCATATTCCACAAATGGATTAAATCCTGCCCTGTCTCCACATGAGACTTTACTATCTTGGCCAGCTGCCAAAGCAGGGAACAGAGCCAAGTCCACTCACAAAGACAGACAAAGATGCCTCCCATCTCCACCAAAGTGCTTTATGCAATCTACTTCGGGTAAAATGAGCTTGAAACCTGATTCTGCTGACAAAGGGAATTTCAGAACTTCCCTATTAAAACAAGAGGACCTTCAATGTCCTATACTATTAAAAATGGGCTTAAATAATCACTTATGGTCCAAGGGGGACAAAATCCCCAAGTGAACCTCATAACACACATACCAGCCCAAGCAGAGACAAAATTTTCTGCATTTACACCATTAGTTCAAGGACCACTGCCAGTTTCAGAAGGGGCTCTTGAGAATTCCAAACCCATGTAAGATGTGTTAGAAAATTCTGAGTCCACCCAAGGAACTCTTACGCCTTCCGAACATAAAAAATATGTTCTAGCACCCTCACCATTTCCCCTTGTACTGCAAATGTCCCTATACAACAGAGAATTATTCAAATATCTTCTACCACTGAAAAGGACCCACGTAACTTGTCATTAGACTCAAAAGAGCCAGGTTTATCACAACACACAGTCAATGAGCCATGCAGGCTCCATATTTATACAATGTGCAGAGAAGATAAAACATCTCCTACATCCTCAGGGGACTCTAGGTCATTTTGTCCTGAACGGAGAGGATCCAAAATTTTCCACATATAAATCAGAGATGCTAGAATTTCCCAAAACTGAGCAGTATTCTCTGAGTAGTACTCTATCTCATAAAGATTCTGTGAGACAAGAAACATCTACAAAAGAAGTTCTACCCACAGCCACATCTTTAGGATTGACTTGTGGATTGGACACATGTGCAAAAGATGTTCTAGGACATATTCCATCTGTAGAGAAGGTTATGGATTGAACCATATGTGAACCAGGAGTGGTGGAACATGATACGCAAACACCAGTTCTGTAGCATCCCCGATATCTGAGGAAAGGGATTCCTTGGATTCCATTAGTGCAAAAGAATACATATGACCTCCGCAAACTTCACAGGAGTCTATAGAACTTCCTTATCTCCTCAAGATTAGCCATCTTCCCCAACTACAGAAGATGCTACACACTCTTCCAAATATGCAGAAAGGGTTGCCTGTCCTTCTTTATACCCACAAGCAGACCCAGAACATCTGTAAAATACTTCAATGGCTCTGCACTTTTCCTTACCTTCTGAAGGGGCCTTGGAACGTGTTTTGCCTGTCAAGCAGGCTAGGGAAACTGACTCTTCTATACGAAAGTCTGTTTCCTCTTCTCTAGCAAAAGAAATTTTTCTTGGAACTTCCTCAATTAGTCAACAATATGTAGAAACATCCTTATCTGCTCATGAGTCTCTCAGCCCTCTCACATATGCCCATGATGCTGTAGGAGAGGTCTCACCTTCAGAGGTAGCTCTAATACCTACACCCCATTTTGATGTCAGTCAGGATTTCTAAACATGTACAAGGTACATTAAGACCTTCCTCATCTGAGAAGGATGTCTTAGGATCTACTGCATCTGAACAGCATGCTTTACAACTATCCCCATCTACCCAAATAGATTTCTTTCACATGTCCACTCTGGGCAGAAATACTCGACATTCTCCCTCTACCAAAATGGACGACAGGCATCCAGTTTCTAGAAACAGTGGTTTAAGGTTTGTTCCTTCTGATGGAGTCTTGAAAAATTTCTCCTCTAAGGAAGACAGTTTCAACCTTCCCCCTTCTGCCAAAAGAAATCTTGTGCTATCTTCTTCTGCAAAAGAGACACCAAAAGCTACAACTACTCCTCAGGTGAGTCCCACACATTCTCCATCTGTCCAAAGGGCCATGGAATTTTCAAAAAATGATGAAGGAAATGTGGAAAGTTACCAATCCTTTCAAGGGAATGCTGGACATCTCATGTCGTCCAAAGATGCTCACAGTGATTTGTTATTGTGCAAATTAGACTTCAAAAATACAAAATCCTTTTATATTTCCAAAGGTCTGAAGGAATATCCACATAAAAAAAAATCATTTGGACCTTATGCCATTAGCCCATGCATCTAAAAATCAATCTGGCTCTAGCACTCTTCCTGGAAAACATTGACCACCAGCCATACAATCCTCAGGACAATTGAAATCTAAAAAGGGGTATCTAGAAACTTTACCATCTGCCCAAAAGTCTTTAGGATGTTCAGCAACTTCTCCAAGAGCTCGGTGCACCTAGAGAACAACATAACTAGAGTCATCTTCCCAGGGTATTTTCCCAAGAACCACATATTTCTTCTTTTATTTTATATCAAGACAGAAGGCCAGATTCCTTCTCCCCATCTCTGATCTCTTCATCCTATCTGTTCTCCATTCCAAATGGCTCTTTACTCCGAATTAGAGGCCAAATAGTAAACCATAGATATATAGGAGGAATATCTGGGAGGTAGTTTCTGTCAAGATAAACCTTGTGATGTCACAGAGGAAGCAGGTGTTCTCCAGGAAGCAAGAGATTTTTCATGGAGGGCCTAATGATGATGTCACTGAGAAGTGCCATGGCCTACCTGCTGAACAGCTTTCCTTACATTGACCAGATTTGGAGGTGCCCTCTCCAGGAGTGTTTCCTGTGACACAGTAGAAATCTTTACATGCTACATCTCTCTAAAGCTGGAGACTTCTCTCTTCTTCATTAGTGATCACATGCTCTGAATGAAGAAAGTTATTCAGGGGTTTGTCATGGGTAGAAAAGATCTAGGAACAAGGAAGGAAGGAGATTCTACTCAAGATTTAATTTACTCCAATTTCCAACCTTCTGACATAAATTTCAATTCCCTAGGTTTAATCTGTTTCCTCATTGCCACTATTTTCCCTACATACCTTTAATTGAGTGAATATTGTGCTACATTTTCTGACTGGAAATTCATGGACCGGGAGCATCATTTATGTTCCTGCATGTGTATTCAAAAATTTCATTTTTCCAATTCCATTTTTGCAATGAATTTGTCAACAAATGGGGCCCACTTGTAGAGTGAATATAAGAGTGGAAATATAGTGTACCTACTTCAAATGATCAACTCCCAAATCCTTATTTTATCTATAAATTACCAGACATCAGTTAAGCAAAGGACAGCATGGACTATAGAATTTGGTTCTGTAGTTCTATTATATATCCTTTCTCTAATATCAACCTTCCTGTTTGTCCAGGGAAAGACTTGAGAATTTTGGATGTTTTACCATGATTCTTTCTTCAGGCCAAACATTATTTTCTGGGTGATGGGCAGCAAGAGGAATGGCTTGAGGTCCAGTGAAACCTCAACTTCAGTAGGTTATGAGAACAGGAGGGAGTCTATTTGGCATTGTCATTTCTGGATCATATATTCTTGACCTAGTTAGGCACAATCCATGTAACTATTCCATCAAAAATCGTAGTTGTAGGAGCCACCAAAAGTATATATAAGTATAAAAGTATATATAAAGTATATATATGATAGATAGATAGATATAGATATAGATATAGATATAGGTATAGATATATATAGAAATAGGTATAGATATAGATATAGATGATATAGATATAGTTATAGATATAGATGATATATATACATATGTATAGATATAGATGATATAGATTTAGATATAGAGATAGAGATAGATAGAGATAGAGATAGAGATAAAGATAGAGATAGATAGATATAGATAGATATAGATATATAGATATACCAGGCACCAAAACTAGATACGATGATTGAAGCTAAGAAGATCATACTGCCAGGAACTGGATATAGATCATTCATGAGAGAACCAGCTAGAGCATGTCAAATACAGAAGTGAATGTTAGTGGCAAACCAAAGAACTGAAAATGGACCTCTTTTTTTAAGATGATAAGAAAGGATTACAACTGAATGGACTTTCAACCCCATAAGAACAACAATTCAACTAAGTAGAGATTTCTGGTACTAAACCAATATTCAAAGACTGGGCATAGACAGACCTATGGCTCCAACTGCATAGGTAGCAGAGTATGGTCTTGTCTCCTTCCCAATGGAAGGAGAAGCCCTTGCTCCTCCCTAGGTTTGCCTCCCAATTCAAGGGAATGTCAAGGTACAGTAAGGGGGGTTATAGAAGAAGGTTAGTGGGACTGTTTAGGGATCTCATGGACAGGAACCTGGGATAAAAAATAACATTTGAAATGTAAATATAAAAATATCCAATTAGGAAAAGTAATAAAAATTGCTTAAAAAATAAAAAATATGACAGAAAAAAAGAAAAGTTAACTGCCAGCTAATCATACCTATTGACTCAGAAATCTAAATGGTAACTGTCAGGGAATGGTAAGCAGAGTAATACTAGTGGATAGACTGAGATGATGAAATCTCAAATAGAAGCACTTCTCTCTCCCAGTTATCAGTGTCAGACCCAAACTTCACTATAGGAATCCAAAGCAAGGAGGACTGTACTCTGAGCTGAGGACACAATACTTGTCTTTCCCTTCTTCCTTAGGACATTTCTCTTCTGGGAAAAACTAAAAGCCATGAGCTCTCACAGAACAACTGGGCCCTTTCCAACACCTGGATTTTGGAATAAAGAAATGAATGATATAACTCTCTGACATCAAGGAAACATAACAAGCAGGGATGTCCAGATGCTTCTGGGAAGCCCTCAGTTCCTGATTCCCTTATGTTAAGATTAAGGTAAAGGCTATCTCTTCAGCAAACCAAGTCAACCCCTAAACAGGGCTCACTGAGCTTTCCACTGGACCAAGTATTTTTTTTTATTTTTTTATACAAATACACTCCCAATTGGCTCTTTATTCTGAATTGAAGGCCAATTATGAAACCCTGGAGGTACTGAAGGAATATCCAAGAGTCTGTTGCTGTCAGCACAACACTTGTGACATCACAGAAGAAGTTAGGGCTCTCCAGGATACAAGAGTTTTTACACGGAGGGCCTAATGATGATGTAACTGAGAATTGCCATAGCCTACCTGTTAAACGATTTTTTTACATTGACCAGATCTGGAGGTGCAATTTCCAAGAGTGTCTCCTGTGACACAGTAGAAACCTTTACATATTCATCTCTCTAAAACTAGAGACTTCTCTCTGCTTCATTAGTGGGTACACATGCTCTGAATAGAGATAGTTTCTTAGGGGCTTGGCATGGATAGAAAATATCTAGGAACAAGGAGTGAAGGAGATTCTTCTGGAGATTAATTATTTCCCCAGGTCCAATCTTGTGACATATAGTTCAATTCCCTAGGTTTCGTCAGTTTTCCATATGCCAGTATTTTCCCCACAGAACTTTAATCGAGTGAATATTGTTTTACATTTACTGATTGTACATTAATTGACAGGAGACATTATATATATTCCTGCATGTGTACTCAAAAATTTCATTTTTACAATTCCATTTTTTTTTGCAATGAATTCGACAACAAACTTGGCCCAGCTATAGAGTGACTAAACAGTGGAAATGTTGTGTACATACGTCAAATGATCAACTCCCAAATCCTTATTTGATCCTAATATTACCAGACATCAATAAAGCAAAGGACCACATGGACTATACAATTCAGTTCTCTAGTCACATTTGATATCTGTACTACAAAATCTACCTTCCTGTATTCTGATTGCCAGACTTGAAGGTTTTAGATATTTTACCATGATTCTTTCTTAAGGCCAATATAAGAAACAGGAAGATGGCAGGGTGAAGAAAGCTAGAGGAACAGTGAAACCTCAACTTCAAGTACAGGAGAGAGTCTACATAACATTGTCATTTGTAAATGGTACATTCTTGACCTAGTTGTGCAGAATCCATGTTAACATTCCACCTAACCAAATAGTTGTAGGAGGCACCAAAAGTGTGTGTGTGTGTGTGTGTGTGTGTGTGTGTGTGTATCAGTCACCAGTAATAGATAAGATTTATGAAGCTAAGAAGTGCATTCTGCCAGAAAACGGATATAGATATGTTTTGAGAGACACAACTACAGCATGTCAAATAAAGAAGTGAATGCTAGTGGCAAACCAGTGAACTGAAAATGGACCTCATTTTGGTAGAATTTGAGAAAGGCTAACATGAGCTGAAGGAACCTTCAACCCCATAAGAACAACAATGCTAATGAAACAAAGTTTTCTGGTACGAGACTAATATTGAAAGACTCTACGTGAACAGACCTATGTCTCCAACTGCAGAGAATGGCCTTGTTCGGCACCAGTGGAAGAAGAAGCCCTTGGTCTTCCCTTGGTTTGATTCACAGTTAAAGAGAATTTGAAGGGACAGTAAGGGGGGGGGTTATAGAAGAAGTGGAGAAGGACCGGTTAGGGATCTTATGGGAGGAAACTCTTAAAGGGAATAATATTATAATTGTAAATAGAGAAATAAACATTTAAAAAGACAAATAAATTTGTAAAAATTAAAAAAATAAGATATAAAAGAAAAGAAAACTGACAGCTAAACACAGCTCTTGACACAGAAATCTAATGGGTCACTGTCAGGGAATGGTAGTGAGAGAAATAATATTGGAAAGACTGAGATGGTGAAGTCTCAACTACAAACACTTCTCTTTCCCGATATCAGTGTCAGACACAAACTAAACAATAGATAAAATAGTATGGAGGAGTTTACTTTGAGCTAGGGACAAAATACTTGTTTTTCCCTTCTTCCTTAGGTCCTTTTTCTTCTTGTCAAAAAGAATAATAGCCATGAGCTCTCAGAAAGAAAACTGTGCCCTTCCCAACACTTGACTTTTGAAATAAAGTAATTAATGATAGAAACTCTCTGACTTCAAGGAACCATAATATTCAGGAAACTCCAGATGCTTCTGAGAGTTTCCCAGCTCCTGATTCCCATATGTGGAAGGCTCAGGTCAAGGCTGTCTCTCAAGAGAACCCACTCAACCCCTACTAAGGTCTCACATAGCTTTACCATGGACCACATATTTCTTCTTTTTTATACCAAGACAGAAGGCCAGGTTCCTTCTCCCCATCTCTGATCTCTTCATCTTCTTTTTTTCTCTCCCAAATGGCTGTTTATTCTGAATTACAGATCAATTAGTAAACTCTAGAGGTACTGATGGAATATCTAAGAGGCAGATGATGTCACAACACTTGTGACATCACAGAAGAAACTAGGGCTCTCCAGGATACAAGAGATTTTTAATGGAGGGCCTAATGATGATGTCACTGAGACTTGCTATGGCCTACATGCTGAACATATTTCCTTACATTGACCAGGTTCAAGAGTGCCTTTTCCAGAAGAGTCTCTTGTGAAACAGTCAAAACCATTACATACTACATCTCTCTAAATCTAGAGAATTCTCTTGGCTTCATTAGTGGTTACATGCTCTGAATGAAGATATTTAGTCAGGGACTTGACATGGGTAGAAATCACTTAGGAACATAAAGTATATGAGAATCTTCTACATAACATTTTTATTCCCAGGTTCATTCGAGTGACATACAGTTAAATTTTCTAGGTTTTCTCTGTTTCCCAATGGGCAGTATTTTCCCTATAGACCATTAATTTATTGAATATTGTATTACAAAAAGTGTGATCATGTTTTAGTTTTCTTCTCTTGCATAGTGTTGAAAAAGTGATACCCAATACAGTATTAGAACAAATATTACATAGTCACCTAAAGAAAACAAATTATTCCCAAGGCCAACATAACTTCATAAGTAAGCAATTTGAATTTACAGAGAAATGGTTAAGTATTGTATTATTTATCTTCAAAAATACTCTTATAAGAATCTTTAAAAAAAACAGAAATATAAACATCTGTATAAAAATGTCATCTGCTTCAAATGATCAGAATGCACATCTGTAATTGGGAATCATTATTAAATCCTATCAGGAAGCAGAGGGTAAAACTGGTTCAGAAATCAGTCATCAACATTCCAGCCTTTGTGACAGTCACACCATTAGTCTGTGCTGCCATTGTTCTTGATCCCTGACCTTAAAAGGTCCCAGCCTTTCTGAACTACCAATTGTTTCATACATTGTTTTTTATAACAGAGTCAGTAGGGAAAAGATCTTAGCCAGCTTCACAATCAATTTTATTTTTCCAAATGCTTTTTAAGGGTTGTGGTCCTTTTTACGGGTTGTGACAATTCTACATTTCCTTGGTCAACGATAGAAGCACTGATCTACCCCAGGGGCAATTGCTAAAAGACCTGGACCACGGTTATTGCAAATGCCAATGGCACTGCCCTCTGAGTGGTGGGAAGCTCCATGAGGATTTTCATGCACTTCTTAGATTAAGAGAGAATGATTGCAATAACTGAATGACACTCTGTGGGAAGTTCTCGTGGGGTTCATGACTCACCAAGGTCCAAGGAGACTGTGCTGAAGAGTGGGCCATACCCCAGGAGTTCTAAAGCTGTGTGCCATTCCTCCTTCACAGGCCTTGGCCATACTCCATGTCAGAATCAATATTGAACTATGCTTTTACCCTGGATAGAATTTCAAATACTATAAAGAATAGGGAGAGTGGGCAGCCTTACATTGTCCTTGATTTAATGGAATTGCTTTACGTTTCTTTCCCTTTAGATTGATGTTGGGTACCGGCCTGCTGTCCATTGCCTCTATTATGTTTCTGCATAGGAATCGTATCCCTGATTGGTCTCATGCTTTTAACATGAATGGGTGTTGGAATATTTTTGCAAGCTTTTTCAGCATATAATGAGATTATCATGTGATTTTTCTCTTTCAGTTTCATTTTATAGTGAATTATATTGATGGATTTTCAGAAATTGAACCATCCCTGCCTCCCACTAGAAATTAATAATTACACAGCATAAAGTACAGAAAGTATCTCACATTTACATGCATACTCCAACAGCTCCCCAGAAAACAAAAACAAAAAATACAAACAAAAAAAACATGCACCCCACTGAAGAGAAGTAATACTCACATACCTTCTCAAACATCCCAATCGAAAACACAAAACCAAAAAACATGCAAGCAAAAAAACCCTGCTTCCGCAACATCTCATTAATAACTTTAAGCATTAATGTCCTCTACTCAACAGTAAAAGGACACAGGATAACACAATGGATTTAAAAAGAGGAAAGATCCTTCTGTTGCACCCAAGAAACACAATCCAGGTACCGAGCTAGACACAACCTCAGACCAAGGGGTTGGAAAAGTTTTTCCAAGCAAATGGACACAAGAAACAAGATTGTGTAACCATTCTAACATCCAGCAAATCAGACTTTCTACCAAAAGTAATGAAAAGAGACTGGGAAGGACACTTATTATGCATCAGAGGAAATATCCACCAAAATGGCATCTCGATTCTGGATGTCTATAAGACAAAGACAAAAGCAGTAATATTGGTGAGAGAAATATTGCTGAAGTTTAAATATCACATTGAAGCTCACACATTAATAGTGGGGTCCATCAATGTCCCACTCTCACTAAGGGCAGACCATTGAAACAGAAACAAAAAAAAAAATAAATGATGTCCCTAACACGGGGTTCAATTAAATTGACCACACTGATATCTACAGAATAGTTCACATGAACTCAAAAGTACACACTCTCTTTTCAGTACCTCATGTAACCTTATCCTAAACTGACCTTGTTCTCCCACTCTAAACAAGCCACAACGGATACAAAAAGACTATGCTAAGCATTGGATCTTCTCAGATCACCAGGGATTAAAACTGGACTTCAACAATAAGAAAAAGTATATAAACTCATTGAAATTCAATAGCTCCAAACTGAAGAACCACAAGTTCAGAGAAGACAAGAAAAAGAAAAAGCGTTCTTAGAATTTAATGAAAATGAAGGCACAGCTTCCCCAAACTTAAGGGACATAACGAAAGCAGTGTTAAGGGGAACATGCATATGCAGCACAGGGAGCTTTCATAAAGAAATCAGAGTGACCTCACACTAGCAACTTCCCAGCATACCCTAAATCTCTAAAATAAAAAGAAGCAAATACATATTAAAGGAGGGGACAGAAAGAAATGATCAGACTCGGGGTGAGAGTGATCCATCAGAAACAAAGTGAATACAAAAATTAACAAAAAGTAGAGCTAGTTCCTTGGGAAAATCAAGCAGACATACAAAGCCCTAAACAAATAATGTAATAGGAGGTAAGACAGCATCCAAATAACAAAATCAGAAATGAATAGGGAGCCGCATAGATGGACACTGATGAAAGTCACAGAATCATTAGGTGTCAAAAACCTGCTGTCTGCAAAATTAGAATCTCTGAATTAAATGGATGATTGTATCGAAGGATAACACTGACCACAGGTAAACTGAGGTCAGATAAACTATGTGAATAGCTCTACAACACTTAAAGAGTAATTTAACCTTTAAACAGTAATTAAAAGTTTCCCCACTGTAAAATTCCCAGGGCCAGATTGATTGAGCACAGACTTCTACCAGATTTTCAAAGATATCTCAACCTACGCCTAAACACAGAAACAGAAGGAAAATAGCCAAACTGATTCCATGACAGCATTGTCGCCCTGACACCAAAATCACAAATCAACTCAACAAAGAAAGAATTTCAGACGAATTCCCTGACGAACATTGGTGGAAAAAAGACTAGGTAAAATGCTTGAAAACAAAATCCAAGGACATTTCAATCCGCCATCCAGCGACATTTAGTAGGCTTGCTCCTGAGGATGCAGGAGTGGATCAATCTATGAAAACTGATCAAAGAAATCCACCATATTAACAAACTGAACTGAAAAAAAAATTCTGCCCTCAGCACTTTCCATTAACGTGGGAGCTCTCCTTTGATTTTACTTTTTGGTAGTTGCATATCATGCAATATATATATATATATAGTATATATATATATATATATATATATATATATATATATAGTAACATATTAAATTGTTATATCTTAATATTATAATATATAACTAATATTAATGTATTATATTAATATTAACATTTTGTATTATACATTAAATTATATTAATATGGTAAATATAATTAATATTGATATGTTATGTTACAATATTAAATTAATAAATAGTGATATAATAAATTAAATGAAATATTACATTAATATTTCAAAATTAATATATTAATTATTAATATATTTAATATGAATTTTTAATATGCACTATTACACAATGTTGTGAAGGAGCAGAATTGAAGAAACAAAGAAAAAAATGCAAGACTATCTCTTTAGATGCTGAAAAAGCCTTTGACAGAATAAATCGTCCTTCGCTATTTTTGGTCTCAGGGAGACCAGGGATGACAGGCACATACATAATGCAATAAAATACTAAAATAAATACAAAAATATTACATAAAATGAAATAAAGCAGTCCACCAGTTAATACCAAATATGGGGGGGAAACAAAAGGCAATTCGACTAAATTGGAGAATGAGAACAGACTGCTCATTTCGCAGCATCCTTTCAGAAAAGTCCTTAAATTCCCAGCTAGAGCAATAAGACAACCAAAGGAAGTCGAGGGGATGATATTGGAAAATCAGAACTCAGTGTATCACCATTCACACATCATATAATAGTGAACATATGTGATCCCAAAGATTTACCAGAAATGACCTACATATGAATAACACCTTCAGCCGAGTGGACGGATGAAAAATAAAATGAAAATAATCTGTCATGCAAATAACAGAGAGGCTGAGAAGAAATTAGGGAAGCAATGCCATTCACAATGGGCATATGTATATATATATATATATATATATATACATATATACATATATACATATATATATACATATATATATATATGAAATATAAAATAACTCTAACCTAGCACATCAGAAACATGTCTGGTGTGAACTCCAAGTCTCTGAAGACAGAAACTGAGGAAGGTAGCAGAAGACAAAAAGACCTCCCATGCTCATGGACAGGTAGGATTAAGAGATTCAAAGAGGCCATCTTACTTTTGGGTGAAGATACAAAGTTGCTATCTCACTGTCAGGTGTGACATGGTTGCCAAAGTGCATGCACGACAAGACGCAATCTTGCAGTCATGTGTGGAGTCAAAGACGACATCTTGCTATTTGGGTGTGACATGGTTGCCCAATGAGCACATGTTACCTCATTGGCTGTGGAGGCAGGGTCAACCTGAAACATCTCTAGCTTTCTAACATGCAGATGGTATCACAATTTCTAAATCACATAAGTCACCGAAAATAACCAGGGTAAAAATCTCTAACAGAGGGATGGCAGCCACTACTGGAGAAGGAAATGGATTTGGCGTCTGTAAGAACAAACTGCTCATGCCACACCATTCAATCAGCCCAAGCATCATTGGATGAGGAGATCTACATTTAGATACTGAATGTTTAATGTTTTCTTGGGAAATTTTAGCCTGCTTGCTACAGTTCACCATTATCAGGAAATATTTGAAATGGTATACTATGCAGCTGTGAAAAATAAGGACATTGTGAAGCTGCAGTCAACTAGATGGAAAGAGTTGAGAAACCTGAAACCTCTGAGTGAGATCATTGAAGACCTCGAGAAAAGGGAACACTGGGCCTGGGTCACTGAAGACACAGAATTCCATAGAAATTACAAGAGACATGACCGAAGAAGGAACAACTTTGTCTACTGGACTATGGAGCAATGGTTAGAGACCCTACAAGGGGAGATCTCTATTAACAGAAAATTTAATCCAGAAATACTGTTGAGGAAAGCTTGTTGGAATTTCTGAACCCAATGAACCCATAAAGAAAACACACAATCTGGTTATTATAATTACAATCTATAAATGTGTATTGGGAAGATCTAACACTATCATAATGTATTCCCCAACCAGAAAACACGTTGCTACATGTGCTTTCTCAAGGCCATATGGATTCTTTCCATCATTACTTCCTCCTCTTTTTCTTCAGTCCTCTGCCTTCCCTTCTTACCCTCTTCTGCCTCTCTACCTAACCCCACAGCCAAACCTCCAGTACCAACTTTCCACTCTGACTCTCAGTAATAGGCTCTAGCATTTACTGACCAGTTAAAATGGGAAGAAGGTTCATATGCCATCTCCTAAGTCCATGACAGAGGGCCAGTCGGGGGGAAACCTCCTTTGAGGAAGCATATAAATATCAGGATACAAATTACTTTTGCTGGGGGAAGAGCAAATACTTATAATGCTTTCCATATATATCTAGTGGATTCTGATAAAATGGGGAATATTCTTCCTAAAGAACCGGCTATACTACATCTTGTCTTATATCTGAAAAGACCTCTGCCATACTGCAAGGACATGTACTCCATTATGTTCATAGTGGATTTCTTCATAATGAACAGAAAATAGAAATAAGCCAGATGCCCCTCAACCAAACAATGGCTACAGATAATGTGGTTCCTTTACACAATGGAATACTACACATATATGAAAAATAAGGACATTGAGAAGCTGCAGTCAAGTAGATGGAATGAGAAAGTATTATCCTGAATGAGGTTACTGAGACCCAAAGTAACATGTACATATTCACTTAAAGGGGGTGTTAGGCATAAACTACAGAATTCACACACTAAGATCTACAGAACCAAAGAGAATAAACAAGAAGAAAGGGCCAAGAAAAATTCTTTAATTTCACTCAGAAGGAGGAGTAAACTAATGAGAAGAGGCAGATGGAAGGAAAAGATTGTGTGCCTAAGGGGATGGGAAGGGAAATGGGGTTTGAGAATCATTTCTTGGGAGAGACGGGCAAGTGGGACAGAGGGCCAAGAGAATAAACTGAAATCAAAGACTGGGCAGGGTGGGTGCTATCTCTGTGATTTCCCTGCAATCTGGGATGGGTGAGACTACCCCTGCATCCATGAGAGTGACTTTAGCTGAGACTCTTAACAGTGGGGATACAGATACTGAAATGTTCACTTTCTTCAGCCAGAGAGGACCCAAGGTGGAAGGATAAGGACCCAAAGCCACCCCCAAAATTTTGACTCAGAAATTGCCTCCACCATAAGAAACACATGGACAGAAATAGAAAAGGAAATGAGGGAATGGCCAAAGGATAAGTGCCCGGATGTGAGCCTTATCCTAATGGCAAACGACAAACACTGACATTATTAATGGTCCTTTCTTGTGTTTGCAGACGGGAGGGTCGCGTTATGTCCTCAGCAAGGCTCCATCAAGCAGCCGACAGACACAGAAGCAGAGGTGCACGGCCAAATACCGGACGGAGCTCAGTGATTCTCACTGAAGAGCTGAAGGAAGGACTGACAGAGGTAGAGGAGCACAATGGTCTTCACGTGTGTTCACTAAACCTGTCGCCTGTCTGTGGATCCTGTTCTCTTACTCGGGCTGCGTTTTCAGTACCTGATGGGAGACAATGAATCTAGTTCTGCAGAGACTTGATGTGCCAGGGGAGAGGTTGCACCAAGAGGGGTCCTCCACTCTGTCAGAGAAGAAGGGGAGTGAATAGAAGGAGGGGCTGTAAATGGGTGGAGCCTGGAGGAGTGTGGTGAAAGGGCAGCATTCAGAATGTTACCTGTAGAATATATGCAACTATTCAAGCAAGGGGCGCAGGCATGACATCACTGGGATGGGGGCGTGAAATCATGGGTGTTGGGCATGACATCGTGTGGGTGGGACATGACATCATGAGAGTGGGACATGACATCATGGAGGTGGGGGCATGATATCATCGTGATGAGGGCATGATATCATGAAGCATCATGGAAAATAGTTGAAATTAGGAAAAAAAAACACCCCGAGAGTGAACTGAGACCTAGGGAGACAAACATGGCGCACGTTTACCTATGGATAGTATCAGCTGTGAGATAAATCTTATTCTATCTACAATCCACAAATGGAGAGAGGTCACAGGAAAGGTGAAGGCCGGTGAGGGGAAAGCATTGACCTCTCTGAAAGGAAAACTGGAACAGATTCTGTGGATGAGTGAGGGCGACTGAGGACAGGAGCAGAGGGTCAGATGGGAAGAAGGAGAGATGGCGCGGTGCAGAGAGAACCGGCCAGAGTTAGGGGACATACGGGTTAGTGCAGAAACTTGATGGATGAACTGGTTTATTCACGGCATCTAGAGGGCAACCCCCCGAGGATGTAATCTGATAGAGAACGCAGAGTCCGAACCTTCAATCCTTTGAAATCAAGCGAGTAGGACCTCAGGGTTGGGGATGGTCACATTCAGTCGAGTCGATTTCTGAGGAAGTCAAATGGAGATCCCTGAACAACAGACGGATGCTGGGACAGAGATTATAAAAGCTCAAGCAAATGATGCCTTCCTGGTACCTTAAGCCTATTATCGATGTAAATGCACCCGAAAACCCCTTCCCCCTCTCCAAGATTTGTGTAGCCCTTGTTCAACCTGAGTAAAATATATGCACACAGCACGTCCCTGAATACCTTCTAAGAGAGTTGTGACACTGAATACCTTGGAGCAACCCCCAACTCACTTGCAGGCTGACCAATATTCTGTTGACCGACTAGTTCCTGGGGCCACTTCATCCTTTTGCACCTAAACACTCTAGGAAGCATACATCAGAGATGTGTGTGTGTGTGTGTGTGTGTGTGTGTGTGTGTGTGTGTGTGTCTGTGTGTTTCTGTCTGTGTGTATTTTTATGTGTGTGAGTGTTTGTGTGTGATTGTGTGTCTGTGTGTCTCTCTGTGAGTCTGTGTGTGTGTGTGTCTGTGTGTGTATTTTTATGTGTGGGAGAGTTTGTATGTGTGTGTTTCTTTGTGTGTCTCCCTGTGTTTATGTTGTCTGTATATGTGGGTATGTGTGTCTGTCTCTGTGTCTGTGTCTCTGTGTGTGTGTGTCTGTCTGTTTGTCTATCGGTCTGTGTCTCTCTGTGTGTCTTTGTGTATGCGTGTGTGTGTCTGTTTGTGTTTGTGTGCATGTGTGTGTGTGTGCCTGTGTGTGTGTGTGTGTGTGCATGCATGCGTGTGTGTGTGTGTGTGTGTGTGTGTTAGTCATGCACAAGCTAACCATCCTTACACACAGACTGTCTGGTTTGCTTTTCTTTTTGGAAGGTTGGCAAATCTTTCTCTTGTCCTAAGAAAAGACCACCCTTGTTCTCAACTCTCTGTGAAGACATGACAGGTTGAGTGATTTTCATGTATGAGGAGTCTGTCCTAGTGAGAATTACTTTAATGGATTCAATAACCCTTGAAAAACACGTCTCTACATTTACTTTCCATAGTCTGTGATCCCTTGAGGGGAATATTCCATTATTATTATTATTATTATTATTATTATTATTATTATTATTATTATTATTGTCATCATCATTATATATATATATTATTATTATTATTATTATTATTATTATTATCCCAGAATTATTCCATTATATTATTGTCTGCGCTGTTACTAGTTTGCTAATATTCACTGATGCCAGGAAGATTATGGTTCATGTGCATCCCAATGGACGGCCATGTTTTAGTTCTTGAAACTGAAAGTTTTATTTACATGTTCCCTAGAGCAAATACATGCAAGTACAGAAAGTTCCTTAGTCTTCTTCATGAGACTGACACCCTCACATAGTCCTCTGATCTATTTGAGAAAGAGAATTTGGACGAGCAATGGAAAGGTTGGTGACCAAAGACCCAAGGTAGGGAGAAATAATACAATTTTTCACAATGTTTCAGGCTTTGGGGATTGGTAGACATTAAATAACCATCTCTTCATTCATAGCAGGAATAGTCAAAATTATTAAATAATAGTAGGCTGAAAAATTTAACAACATATGTATGATGACTAATTTAAATTCCATATTTCGTCTCTGGAACATTACGTATTCTTTTTCAGGTTCTTCTTGTAATTCTTTGAAAACGTGGAAACCAGTATGTGTTTATCTGTACACATTCATAAAGCATGGCCGTCGCTCTAGTGATGGACAGATGACATGACTATCAAGAGACAGACTGACTTTCTTGCCAAAGGAGTAAATCTTCATGTTCACGGAGCCAGTTTCATTCCTAGGTGCAAATGATTAAAATACCCTGAGAATGCTTCCTCCAGCAGCTACCGTTTCCTATATGTATTAATATCTTAGGATGTGGGTTTGTTCTTTGCATTTTGTTTCAAGATCTACAAGAAAGTTTCGATTGTGTATACTATTTGGAGATGTTGTCTTTTATCTTTTCTATCGTTGTATACTGGGTTGTAGACACTCAGCATTTTCTGATCCATCTCTCACATGAGGAGCTGCAAATGAGATGAGTCTTCATCAGGAATAAAGGAAAGAAGACAGGTAAGGTTATAGATGACTCCCTCATGTATTTATCTCCTGTGAATCTGAGATGACTGTTGTCATCAACCTGTATATATAAACTTTAACTTTACAACAAAGTACACTTACATGAGTTTAAACCATTGTACTTTTCATTTTGGAAATATTTGCAATAAAGAGAGCATTCAAAGTAATAAAGTTGTGTGATGTATGTAACTCTTTTAACAGATTCCCTTGTATAACTTAATAGAATATATAAATGGTTTTCCTTCAAGTTGAATGTAATAAAGACAGTGACTCTTATATCAATATATGTAGTAATTGTGGCCTCTATAAAATTTAATATGTTCATATCTTGCCTAAACATTGACCACAATTACTGAAATTCTTCCTATACTTACTCAGTATTTTTCCTAAACACTGACTTTAAAATGCATTCAGCAGAATAGATATTGAGGCGTATGGAGGAAAGGAGGAAACTGAATGGGAGGGGAGGTAGAGAAGGGAATGTGTAGGAGGAATTGGATATAGTGGGTTTGGAGGAACTAGGTATAGTGAATGAAGGGAAAAGGGAATGGAAATCACAAGTGTGGGGTGTGCATCTCTAGGAAGTGCCAGAGACCTGGGAAAGGCAAATCCCCAGGGTGTCTATTGGGGTGACACTAGCAATGGGGATAAGGATTCTTAAAATGCCACTTCTGTTGCCACACATGACTACCAGTGATGTGACAAGAAAAAAAAAACCAACAACCAAAAAACCTTCAGTCCAAAATGAACACAACCTACAAGACCTTCAGAGACAAAGATAGATAGAGCAGACATGGTAGGTACGTCCAACCAATGGTTAGCACAGATTGATATCTACCCCGTGGGCAATCACCGATCGCTGACACTATTACAGATACTCTATCATGCTTGCATACAGAATCCTAGCATAACTGTCCTCTGAATGAATCCACCCAACAGCTGAGAGAAAGAAGTGTAAAGATTCACCACCAAACATTAGCTGGAGCTTGGGGAGTCTTTAAAAAAACAGGTGAAGAATCGAGGCCCAGATATTATGAGGGACTCCACAGGAAGACCAATAAAGTCAACTCACAGGGACTCTTGTGGTTTGCCAAACACTGAACCACCAACCAGAGAGTGAACTTGTACTGAACCTGAGCCCTTAGGACATAGGAAGGAAATGTGTAGCTTTTTTTCTTTTTATGGGTTCCCCCGACAATGGGTGTTGGTGTACCCTGAAGATGGGATGTAAAGTGAGAAAATAAATAAATAAATTTTAAAGACACAGATGTCTCATCTATAGACAACTTGTTTGGGAAAACCCAATTCTAGTTGTTCGGTACCCACATGAAGACAAAGCCTGTGGAGTGCCTATGCCCTTAGAGGCCATAATCCTTTTCATTCTGTTCTTCAATCAGAGTTCCAAGCTCCACCCATAGTTTGGCTAGTTGACGTCTGCTACTGACTGAGTCAGCAGCTTAGTGGAGCCTCTCAGAGGGAAGCCATGCTAGACTCCTTTCTCCAAGCATAACAGAGTGTAATTAATAGTATCAGGGATTGGGGCTCATCCATGGGGTGGTTTTCAATCTGCACTAACCATTGGTTAATCATTCCACTCTCTCTGCTCTATGCACTGCCTTTTTATTTCTTGTGGTAAGAATAAATTTTGGGTCAAAAGTTGGTGTCTCTATCATTCCATTTGGTTTGATCTCTGGCTACAGGAGATGTCTTCTTCATGTAGATATCACTGAGGCTGTGAGTCTCAGCTAAGGAAACACCCATTGATTCAAGGGCATCTCTTACCCCAGCTCTTTGCCTCTTTCTGGATATGACATCTACCTTACCACCCTTATCCATGTAGACTGCTGTGTCTGTCCTCTGTAGCAGAGGATGTGATCACAGAGACTAGATATGCGAGCAGAGGAGATACCTGTGAGGTCCCCTCCTGCTCAGAGGAGAGAGGGCTAGAGGAAGGATTGTGAGAGGGGTGAACGGGAGGGTGGCAGTGTGCAGTATGTAAAGTGAATAAGTAAACAAATAGCTTTGAAAATACCTAAGTATACTTGAAGGTAAGAAGCAGTGTGTGTGTGTGTGTGTGTGTGTGTGTGTGTATGTAAGTAAGTAAGTAAACTTGAAGGTAAGAGCAGTTGTGCATGTGTCTGTGTATGTGTGTAAGTAAGTAAACTTGAAAGTAAGAGCAGTTGTGCATGTGTCTGTGTGTGTGTCTGTGTGTATATATTATATACATATACATATATATATATGTACATATATACATATTATATATGTATATATATGTATATATATATATGATGGCAAGAAGCAGGTGGCTATGTGTTTAATATTAACTTATCACAATTGAGAAAATAGTGGTTTATGCAGAAGACAGGACAGTTTAGGCACTATATTAAGAAAAAAATGGCGTTGCTGAAGATGAAGGTATGATTCGGTGATTAATAGCATTATCTGTTCTTCCAGAGAACCCAGTGCCGATATACACTACCAAGTGACAGCTCACAAGTGGCTGTAATTTCAGCATCACAGAATCTCACACGCTCTTCAACCTCCTGGACACTAGGCATGGATGAGTTGCACACGTGAACAAGCAGGTAAAACTCTTACATATGTAGAACAAAAAGTATAAAAACAGAAGAGCAGTTCCTGATTGACATAATTTGATTTTTGTGAATATTCATAGTGATAATCACAGTCAAATAAACACTTTAGTAATCTATAATGCAATCAAAGCCACTAAAGTTAATGATCACGAGTCACTTAAAATCTATTGATTTAAAAATTTGCAATAAAAATTTGCAGTCATGAAATTAAAATTTTATTAATATACAAATTAATAAACATTAATATTCTCATATAGAGCTGAAAATAATACTTTCCACCTATTTGTTTGGCTTTTATAAATATTGCAGTTTG
Organism: Rattus norvegicus; assembly: GCF_021556685.1. Taxonomy (NCBI): domain Eukaryota; kingdom Metazoa; phylum Chordata; class Mammalia; order Rodentia; family Muridae; genus Rattus; species Rattus norvegicus. Next base: position 73,469,905 of record NC_141555.1, read on the forward strand.
TGGTTAGTTTGTTCTTGGTTTTTGTAGGAGTTCATTTCCAGGTATTATCCCATAATCTCTGTTGAGGCTCTCTTATGTTGAATCTAGGAAGGTTGCAATATGTTTTTCTTCTTGTCTGATCATTTTTAACTATGTATGTGACAAAGATACTTATGTTCTTGGATCTTTCCAGAATTGTCAATCTGATAGCTTATAGCTGATAACTTGAGAATATTTAATTTTTGAAGATCATTTTTGAAACTATTTCCTGATGTCTGTACTATCGGTGTTGTATATTTTCAAATACATGTAAAACAGCTATTCAGGAACTAATCATGCCTTATGTCTACTGTTGTTCTGTCATTTTAGAAGAAGAAATCAGAAAGGGATGGGGGTTGAGGTAAAGGACTCTGTGGGGGAAGACAGGAAGGAGGGCAACATTTGAGATATAAATTAAAAAAATGAATAAATACCAAAAATAAAGCTGAAGTCAAAATGTACAGGAAAATCAAATGTAATTGATAGGAAACAGTACTCCTTTTTTATCGTAATCTAATTCCTCAATTTTATATTCCATAATCCATCTAATGAGTAATTCTCAAAAATCAGATAATTGAAAAACATTAACATATTACAAGTACCACAGTGATTTGAGCAAATCATAAAAGCAATGGTTCTACTACTGTACATGTTCTATGCCCGTATAAAATCCAGAAATCCAGTTGACCCTTAATCATTACATATCTTTGTTTATTCTATTCTTTGATAATTCATTACTATTTTTATCTTCTGTGACTACACCTTTGAAGTGAAATAATTACTTTGCTAGAATGTCTCTGAATTTGGATTTGCCTAGTGTTTTTTCTCTTTTAGGTCGAGATTCTATGTACTTGGCAGAGATGCCAAAAAGTGTTTCCTGCTTTGTTTATCTCAGTTCAGCATTAGGTGGATGACTGGCATCTTAATAACACCCAATTAAGGAGCAATGAAATTATTTTAAATTATTTTTCTTTTGTAGTTTAAAATATTTTAATGTATTTTTCTTTTATATTTTCTTTTAAAGTAATAGAAGTTATAGGAGAAGTACTTGAAGACTATGGAAAGACTGTGTGTCTCTTCAAAACTTTAGGCTTTGTTTTCAGCTTCTCCGTCATTTTTTTCCAACTCTCTGGCCTTAATGGTCCTTACTGCGTGTAAGTAGACTGAGAACAATGATTCTGAGGAGAATCTAATCATTGTCTTTCTGTATAGGTGACTCATGCCTAAAATAATACTCTAGATTTAGTGTCATTGTAATTTATATTTTAAAGTCTTCCATATTTTCTGCACACTTGAAAAGAATTCTATTTTTCTTTCATTATACACTATTCTAATTTTATTTTATTTTATTTTATTTTATTTTATTTGGGAATAACAACCAGAATCTAATTATCTGACACAAGCTGACCATTTATATTAGTCTTCTGTCACTTGTAAACCCACTTAATTTTCTGTATAATGTGCAGATAAATGCAAGTGTATGTGTGTGTGTGTGTGTGTGTGTGTTTATCTGAAACACGGATGTTGATTTTGAGAATCACCTGGCTGAAATTCTTTTCCACCGCCCTCTTAGAAATCATAAAAGGGAGGAAAGATTACTCCTGTTCCAAAATATAGGCCCTGCGTGCCCAAATCTGACATGTGGACTCACCTAATAGTACAAAAAGCAGAGACTAACAATTTACTGACCTGAGAACTACTTAGCAGTTCCAGTCAAATGCACTGAATTTACATGTACTGAAGAGTTTGGAATTGAAACATAATGTGCTGAAGTATTTTCTTGGAAGATTTCCGAATATGTAAGAAAGGATACAGAGGACTTTCAAGGCCCCTGAGACATTAGCATGTGGTTTAAACTCTGCCCATATCAAAATCTTTAAGTACTGGACTAATCTACTAAAGTTATTTAATAGCAAGCAAACATTAATATTTTTACAATTAAGAATGGTGGTGAATATAGAGAACACTCTAAAACAAAGTTATGTTTCTTAAAGTTTCTTTCAAAACAGCCAGAAAGATCACAGTGTTTTGTTTTCTTTCTTTCACAGACTATGCACATAATTATTATCACAATTTTCTTCAAACCCAGATTTCTTCCTAGTGCTTCCTTGATTTCTTGGTTCCTTATGCTATAGATGATGAGGTTCAGCATGGATGTCACTGCTGTATAGACCAAGAGTTTATCAACTCTTGATGTGTGGTTATATTTGGGCCTCAAGTAATTTTGTCCAAACCCTACAATGGAACCTATTTCCCATGAAATAATTGATAAATGGACACATACCCCATGACTCATTTGGATTGCATAGTTAATCTTGCCAATACCATAGCCAAAGGCCATGACTGCCAATAGACAGCACTCAGTTATACTAAAAAGTGTGGAGAAAAACATCTGTGTGGTACATCCCTCCTAAGAGAGCCCTCAGATCACACTGACAAGTCTCTCCATATCGTGGGTATGACAGAGCCCATGTAGCCAATTTCCAGGTTACATAAGTTGAGCAGAAAGAAGTGCATGGGGTGCGTTGAGATGGACTGGTGCAGATAGCAAAGACAATGAGAGCAGGATAAGGGTGAACAGGAGGAAACATTCTCCAGGGACCTCAGAGAACTTGGCATTTGCAAAGCATTTGAAAGACAATACCTTTTCCTGCCACAAAGAGCAATTGACACAATTGACCCTCATCTCCGGAAACACAGAGCAGTAAGAAATCAGTAGGATTCTTGCAGATGAGAGATACTATTTTTTTAGTATTTTAGAGCCTCATTTACATCAGAGTCAAAGTCTTCTTCTGCAGTAACAAAAATCAAAGCTTAGAAAAGATTTTTTCTCACATAATTCCATATCTAATACTTTCTCTCTTAACACCAGGGGATTTTTTTAAAGTGTGCTAAGCATTGAGCCAAGTGTCCATATATTTACAAGAGAAGGTGGAAACATGGAGTCCTGCCACTAATGAAGCTCAGGCTCAAGATTTACCTTGCGTTTAAGTTCAGTTTCACATGCTGTACAAGCTATCAATCAAAGGAAGGAAAAAAAACCTTGACTGTATTTCAATTTTTTACCCAGTCTTATCATTAACCTGTCATCAATATTATACAGAAAACCTGATCAAAACACTCATCTCTATGCTTTCCTGATGCCACAGGTATAGTATCTCCAACCATCCTGTGTGTGTGTGTGTGTGTGTGTGTGTGTGTGTGTGTGTAGCCCAGATTATTCTCTGATTGCAATTATGTATATTCAAACCCACACAATAAATGTATCATTTCCTAAAGACTCATCGTTTTTGAAGATAAAGTAAAATCAAAAAATCATTGGATATATAAATGATTACTGGTTTACATACATAAATTTAAAGCCAGGGAACATCTAGATGTCTGCACAATAATGACGTGGTCAGAGATGCTGAGCCATGAAAGAGAAGAAGGATCAACCAAACAGGATCATAACCCTTCATGCTACATCCTTCAATAATGCAGCTGTTATCTGTAACTTAATAATACCTGTCTCTTTATAGAACATGTTTTCTTAGTGAGAGTATCACTGCATAGACATTACATTTCTGTTTTCTTAAAATTGTTCATGATATTCTATCAATCACACTAGTGATTTGAATTTAAAAAAAGAGAAAAAAAGAGGTGTTGTCTTGATATGTATTCCAGGGTAACCTGAAATTCCTTATTCCTCTCCCTCAGTCTCTTAAATGTGAGTATTCTAAGAGCAAGACATTGTGCCGAGCTTGATAGAAATTTCTTCCTATTCTTTCATCTCAACATCTTAAAAATCTACCAAATTGCCTGTATTTATATACACATAGTATCTATACTGTTCATTCCTCTTTGCTCACTTTTGCATAGGGCAGCTGCTGTGTTGCTTGGTTACTTACATGGAAAGCTGTTCAATTCCAGCACAGCCTGGTCTGTTTTCAGATATCATCCTTCTCTTCTTTCTACAGTTACATTCTGTTTTTCACACTGTAACTTGTAAAGTAGCTGTTAGCACTTTGTAGGCTTTTCACCTTGTTCAAATTGTAGTCTTATATGGAGACTGAGTATGGTCTACCATCCTTACCAACCCATGAGCTGTCATGTAATGAGAAGCTCCAGTGTTTAGCTTATTTTGGCTTCTTAGGGATTCTGCCTGTCCCTTCCCGTTATATCTTCTGAAGTTCAATCTCATGTCTCTCAAGTATTGGAGATGTGGCTTACTCATTTTTCTCCCAGTCTGATATCTTTTCCCTTTAAATGACATAACCTTTCCTGTTTTGTAGGGTGTATATGTGTTTGTTGAAGTTTGGGTTTTGTTGCCAAAAAATATTTTTTTCCTGACAAGGGTAGAATTGGAGATACCACAAGCCTATTAAGTTCTCTCTCTATTCACTTGATATAATGGAATTTCAGAGATATGTGAGTAGATCAGTCGCATGGTTGATCAACAAATCAAATGTGAGTTTCAGTATTTCCAAATTATAAATACACATGTTACCTATGTTTACAAATTCCATAAAACACACACACACACGCACACACATATACACACACACATGCACAAACACTCACATGTATGCCACATACACATGTGTTCCTATATATTCATGCAGAAACACAGACACAGAGAAACACAATAGAGAAAGAGCACATGAAGATTGTACATGAATTAAAATGTTAGTATAAACAACAAAGCAGGGTAACAGTATTTGTTTACATACTGTTTCACCATTTGGTCACTTAAAGACGCGACTGAGAAAACAATGTATTCCCAATGAGTTTGCTTGTGTGTGAAATAAGTTAATTTCCCAAATCACTCAAGTTGGTCTGGTGTTGAATGCTTGTCAGCTACATGGGTCATGAGCATGTGTGCATGTCTACCCACACACATTTCAGATTTAACTTTGTGTTCACTCTGTTTTGGGGAATTCCTCATAATCATTCATAATTTTCGTTTCTATTCACTAATTCATCACTAGATTAATTTTCTATTGGGGATACTGAAAAACACAGTTCTCCAAACAACAACAACAAAAAAGCAAAACAATTCATAGTCCCTCATGGGGGCTGGAGACTTAGTCAGGTATACTAGCTTATTACATCTATTAGATTAGATCTGCACCCATTCATGCAAAAGTTATAAAAATCTAAGTGTAGAGAACGAGACAGACTTAAAGCTCTGACAATTATAAAGCAGGAGGTCTGTTGTACAGACCTCTCAGTAAACTCTGGTCTTGTATAAAAATTGCTGGAATGCAGAGGATTCTATTGTGATGCATTTCACACCTATTTTGATGTACTGTAAATATTTCTCAATATTAAATTAAAACAAACCTCAGCCCACATCCCTGATGCAAGGAGAAATTGAACAGTACTTCTGGACACTGGGATACAGGAACAGTCAGCCACCGGTACCCACGATTCGGGTCTGTACCAAGGCCTGCACTGAATGGCCAAACAGTTCCCTGTACGCAAATCCCTTAGTGGAGAGAGCTGGACCCTCAGGAGTGTGGATAATCCTGAGATGTCAGAGGAGAATACCCAGCTTCCCACCATAAAGACCCAAGAGGGTTTTGCACAGTGCCAACTTTGCCCATGGAGGGTAAGTACATACAGGAACAGTCAGGGTCATGATCATTTGATTCCTGCCTGTTCCTAGAGCTGGAAGAAGGTCTCCAGGAGTGCCTACACATATGGGAACAGAACACCTGTTCGCAGGAAAGGCTGAAAGAAAACAAGAAAAGAGTTCTACCACAGTGCTGACACAGAGGGCTACAGCAGGGTCAAGTCACTCACAGAAGCAGTAAGGCAAGTAAACACCAAAGACAACCCAATAACTAGGGGCAGGCGAAGAAACCTAACTAACAAAAACCAATACTACTTGGCATCAGCAGAGCCCAGTTATCCCACCTAAGAAAATACTGGATATTTAAACACACCAGAAAAGCAAGACTTAGATTTACAATCACATTTGTTGATAATGATGGAGGACTTTGAGGGAAACCTAAAGAATCCCCTTAGAAAAATGCAGGAGAACACAAGTGAACAAGTAGAAGCCCTTCAAGTGGAAAAAAAAATCCAAGAAAGAATTACAGGAAACATCACCAAACAGGAAGATGACTTGAAAATAGATATAGAAATAGTAGAGAAAGTAAAAAGTTGACAAAGATTGAGATAGAAAAACAAAGGAGGAGACAAAGGGCGGTAGATAAAAGAATCACCAGCAGAATGCAAGATATAGAAAAGAGAATCTCATGGACAGGTGATTCCATAAAAGTCATCCACACAACTGATGAAGATAATGGAAAACAAATATTCCTGGCCCAAAACATACAGGAAATCTAGGATAAAATGAAAGTTCAAACCTGAGGTTAATAGGTATAGAAGAAAGAGAAGACTCCCAACTTGAAGGGCCAGTAAATATATTCAACCAAATTAAAAAAGAAAAGTTCCCTAACCTAAAGAAAGTGATGCCCATAAACAAAGAAGACGCCGACAGAACTCCAAATATATTGGAGCAGAAGAGAAATTACTCATATCACATAATAGTCAAAACTCCAAATGTGCAAAGCAAAGAAAGAATATTAAAAGCAGTAAGGGAAATAGGTCCAAGTGAAATATATAGTCAGACCTATAAGAATTACACCAGACTTCTCACTAGTGACAAGGAAAGTGAGAATATGCTGGACGGATTTCAAATAGACCCTAAGAGAGCACAATTGCCAGACCAGGTTACTGTATCCAGTAAAACTTTCAAGTATCATAGACAGAGAAACCTAGATATTCCATGACAAAACCAAATTTATGAAATCTCTTTCAGCAAATCTAGGCCTACAAAAGAAAATACATGGAAAACTCTAACACAAGGAGAGAAAATACATCATACCAAAAACAAGAGTATAATTTCCTTGCAATGAAATGAAAAGAGAGACAAAGTAACATAATTCTACCTCTGACTAGGAAAATAACTATCTCTCAACATCAATGAACTCAATTCGCCAATGAAAAGACACAGACTCACAGAATGGATACATAAAGAGTATCGAGCATTTTGCTGTAGACAGGAAACACACCTCAGAGACAAAGACAGATACTACCTCAGAGTACATGACTGGAAAACAAATTTCAAGAAAATTGCCTGAATAAGCAAACTGAAGTTAGATTATAATATCAATTAAAATAGACTTTCAACTAAAAGTCTTTAAGAAAAGATAAGGAAGGACATGGCTTTCTAAGGAGGATAAGGAGGATTATGACATCATAGTCATCAAAGGAAAAATCCACCAAGATGAACTTTCAACCCTATGTATCCATACTCCAAATGAAAGGTGACCTGCATTCATAAAGGAAACCTTACTGAAGTACAAAGCATACAATGGACTTCTCATGATAGATAATAGTAGGAGATTTCAACACTCCAATCTTATCACTGGAGAGATCATGAAAACAGAAAATGGACAGAGATGTAGAGAAATTAACAGAAGTTATGAACAAAATTTATTTATCAGATATTTATAGAACATTCTATCCTAAAAATAAAAGGATATACATTATTTTCAGAACCTCATTGAACCTTCTCCAAAATTTACCATATAATCAGTCACTTAACAGTCCTCAACATATGCAGGAAGACAGAAATAATCACATGGATTCTATCAGATCACCACACACAAAAACTGGTCATCAACAATAACAATAATGTCAGAAAACTCACGTATATGTGGAAATTGAACAATGCTCTACTTTATGACAACTTGGTCAAGGAAGAAATAAAGAAAGAATATAAAGACTTCTTAGAACTTAATGAAAGTGAAGATACAACAGTCCCAAACATATGTAATACAATGAAAGCAGTGCTAAGAGGAAAACTTATAGCTCTGAATGCTTGGGAGAAGAAATAGGAGAGAGCCTATATCAGCAGCTTGACAACACACCTAAAAGCTCTAGAACAAAAAGAAAAAAGTAAACCCAAGAGGTGTAGAATGCAGGAAATAATCAAACTCAGAGCTGAAATGAACCAAGTAGAAACAAAAAGGACTTTAAAAGAATCAACAACACCAGAAGCTGTTTCTTTGAGATATATAAACCCTTAGACAGACTAACCCGTGGTCACAGAGAATGTATCCAAATTGACTAAATCAGAAATGAAATGGATCCAGAACAAAGAATCTGAAGAAATTCCCAAAATCAGGAGATTCCACTATAAAAGTCTATATACAAGAAAACTGAAAAATATGGAGGAAATGGACAATTTTCTAGAGAGATACCAGATAGCAACGTTAAATCAGGATCAAATAAAGTATCTCAACACCCCATGAATCCTAAAGAAATAGAAGCAGTTATTAAAGGTCTCCCAAGCAAAAAAAAAAAAAAAAAAAAAAAAAAAAAAAAAAAAAACCAGTTCCAGAAGGATTCCGGGCAGAATTTTATTAAACATTCATAGAAGACTTCATACAAATACTGTGCAAACTAGTCCACAAAATTGTAACGGAGCGCTACCAAATTGCTTCTATGAAGCCACAATTACTCTTATACCTAAACCACACAAAGACCCAACAAAGATAACTTCAGACCAATTTCCTTTATGAATATTGACGCAAAAATACTCAATATAATTCTTGCGATCCGAATCTAAAAAACAATCATCCATCTTGATCAGGAATGCAGGGATGTTTTAATATACAGAAAACCATCAATGTTATCTAACATGTAAACAAACTCAAAGATAAGGACACATGGTCATTTCATTAGATGCTGAGAAAGCGTTTGACAAAATTCAACTACCCTTCAGTGTAGGGAGCGGCTCGGTAAAATAAAGATGGTGCCCACACCCAGTCCTGTCTGGTAGTAATCAGTTTATCCCACATGCGCAGGCTTGTCCCCTTGCCAGGGCAGCTGTAGAATAATGAGGTGATCCGGATCACTCCTGTGGTGAACTCAAAGGAAGATAGTCGACAGGGTTCCCTCTTATTCAGAAAGCTTGGATGATCGCGCCGCTACTATAAGCAGAACTGTCAAGTGAGGCAGCCCCTGACGGCCGGTGCAGTCTCGAGAACAGTCCCTCTCGAGCTTTGCTTGTTTCTCGAGATCAATGTACATTCGAGTTCGGCCTGCTTCCAGTTCAGGAAGTGTCCATGGTTCTTGGGAGAGAGAGCCATACTCAAAGAGTACAGCTTAAATGATGTTCTCCACGACTCACCATTGGAAAGCACATTCACTGCCCCTTCACGGGGTAGTAGGCCATTTGACATTTCTTGTTCAATTTCCTTAATGACTCAATGGGCAAACGTGTGGAGAGGGGCCAGCGAGCCTCATACCGGCCTTTACCCTCACACCATGCACCGCCTATAGCCCAGCCTCCACAGCCTGTGAACCCCTTCAGTGCCCTCCAAGATGATTATAACATAGGACTCCAATGGTGGAAGCACTTGAAGGGTTCCCAGCCACCGCCGCCTGGACCCCCTTCAGTGTCCACCAACCAGATTGCAACATCCTATCCCAACTGGGGAAACACTTGAACAGCAGAAACCGAGGGACTTTGCACCTCCAGGACATCTTAGATGGACTCGGCACAAGTTCAGATGCACAAAACCTTATGAAGACCAGAGATTAAAAAAACCTGATGCTCGTGTTACAGAAAAGCTACAGAAACTCAAAGATCATATAAAGGCTTCAGTCAATAAGAGGGCCCTAGACCCCAGAAGGGAACTGACGGAGTACAAGAAATGGACAGTTCCACTTCCTTTGACGGTTCCTGAGGGCATGAGTAATCCACTGACCAAGGATAGCACATCACTGAGTAAACCAATGGCCAGGGATACCAGAACATCTGCTTTACATCCTGCTACTAGAAAAAGGGTGGCCTCATCTTTAGTGCCCATTCTTGGGAAGATGAAAAAAAAAAGGCAGATTATGTCTACTGGGTTTGAAGAACATGTGACTATGACCAGTTGGTAGCCAGAGTGCCTGCAACGTCTACAAAACACACTAGTGGAGAGAGCAGTGAAAGTCTCAAAGAAGATCACACTGTGCCTGGGCCACCATCTGCTGACTCTTCTACTGAAAAACTGGCACAGGTAATTTCCCCACACATTACAGGTTCCCAACATCCTTCCCTATCTAGACAGGGAGAACTTGGATCTCCCATTTTTCCCCAAGATGTTCCTACCCACCCAAGACTTTCCTGAAATAACTAAATGTTTCCAGTGTTCTATAGGTTTTTTCCACATTTGTCAAGGTGTCCAAAATTCCTCCCATACATCCTGAATGGAAAATCATACATTCTCCTCTTCCAGAAGGAGTGTTTTTTTTTCAATCATTATTAACTTGGGAACTATTAACTTGGGGCATTTCAAATGTTATTCCCTTTCCAGGTTTCCCCGTTAACATTTTTCTAGTCCCTCCCCCTACTCTTCTATAGGGGTGTTCCTCTCCCGATCCTTCCCCACATTACTGCCCTTCTCCCAAAAATGCCATTCACGGGGTGTTCAGTCTTGGGAGGACCAAAGACTTCCCCTTCCAATGGTGCCCCTAATAGGCATTGATTGATACGTATGAATTTGGAGTCCAGGGTCAGTTCATGTATAGTCTTTGGGTACTAGCTTAGTTTCTGGAAGTTCTGCTTGGATGGCACTTTTGTTTATATGGGGTCTCAAGCCCCTTCAGCTCCTTCAGGCCTTTCTCTGATTCCTTCACCTGGGATCCCTTTCTCAGTTCAGTGGTTTGCTGCTGGCATTTGCCTAAGTGTTTCCCATATTCCGGATTTGTCTCTCAGTAGAGATCTACATCTGGTTTCTGTGAGCCTGCACTTCTTTCCTGCTTCATCCATCTTATCTCGTTTGGTGGTTGTATATGTGTGGGCCCCATTTGAGGCAGGCTCTGAGAGGATGTTCCTTTTGCCTCTGTTCTATAATGTGCCACCCTATTCCCTGAGAAGGGTATTCTTGTCTCATTTTTAAAGAAAGAGAGTGAAGCATTTACATTTTGGTCATCCTTCTTGACATTCATGTGTTCTGTGTGTCTAGGGTAATTCGACCATTTGGGCTAATAGCACTTACCAATGAGTACATACCATGTGTGTTTTTATGTGATTGGGTTACCTCACTCAGGATGGTATTTTCCAGTTCCATCCATTTGCCTATAAATTTAGAAGAGTCATTGTTTTTGATAGCTGAATAATATTCCATTGTGTAGATGTACCACATTTTCTGTATCCATTACTTTGTTGAAGGAATCTGGGTTCTTTCTTGCTTCTGTCTATTATAAATAAGGCTGCTATGAACATAGTGGAGCATGTGTCTTCGTTATTTGTTGGGACACCTTTTGGGTATATGCCCAAGAGAGGTATAGCTGAGTCCTCAGATAGTTCAATGTCCAATTTTCTGAGGAACCTCCAGATTGATTTGCAGAATGGTTGTACCAGTCTGCAATCCCACCAACAATGGAGGAGTGTTCCTCTTTCTCCACATCCTCGCCAGCATCTGCTGTCACCTGAGTTTTTGATCTTAGCCATTCTGACTGGTGTGAGGTGAAATCTCAGGGTTGTTTAGATTTGCATTTCCCTTGATTTGACTAAAGATGTTGAACATTTCTCTAGGTATTTCTCTGCCATTCGATATTCTTCAGCTGTCTATTCTTTGTTTTGCTCTGAACCCCATTTTTCAATAGGGTTATTTGTCTCATACAGTCTAACTTCATGCTTTCTTTTTATATTTTGGATGTAAGTAGTCTATCTGTTAGGATTGGTAAAGATCTTTTTCCAATCTGTTCGTTGCCATTTTGTCCTAACAGCAGCGTCCTCTGCCTTACAGAAGCTTTGCAGTTTTATGAGATCACATTTGTTGGCTCTTGATCTTAGAGCATGAGTCATTGGTGTTAAGGAAATTGTTAAGGAAATTTTCTCCAGTGCCCATGTGTTCGAGACGCTTCCCCTCTTTTTCTTCTATTAGTTTGAGTGTATCTGTGATGAACTGGATGTCCTTGATCCAGGTGGACTTAAGCTTTCTACAGTGCAGTAACACTGGATCGATCTGCATTCTTCTACATGCTATCTTTTTTTTTTCTATTGATCGTTTTGGCTCCTTTCTCACAAATTAAGTGACCATGGGTGTATGGGTTGATTTTTGGGTCTTCAATTTTATTCCACTCGTTTATTTGCGTGCCTGTCTCAAAGAGATACAGTTTTTATAAGTGTTGCTCTGTAATACTGCTTGAGTTCAGGGATAGTGATTCCCAGGGAAGTAATTTTATTTTTGAGGACAGTTTTAGCTATTCTGTGTTTTTTGTTATTCCAGATGAATTTATGAATTTTTCTGTCTAATTCTATGAAGAATTGGATTGCAATTTTGATGGGGATTGGAAAGAATATGTAGGTTGCTTTTGGTATAATGGTCATTTTTACTGTATTAGTCCTGCCAGTCCATGGACATGGGACATCTTTTCATCTTCTGAAATATGCTTCAGTTGGTTCAGAGATTTGAGGTTCTGCTCATATGCTCATATCTTTTACTTGCTTGGATAAAGACACCGCGAGATATTTTATATTATTTGGGGGTATTGTGAAGGGTGTCATATCCCTGGTTTCTTTCTCCGCTTGTTTAGCTTTTGTGCAGTTATTTTTATACCCATCTACTTTGCTGAAATTGTTTATCAGGCTTAGTAATTCTCTTGTGGAACTTTTGAGGTCACTAAGTATACTATCATATCAACTACAAACAGTGCTATTTTGACTTCTTCTTTTCCGATCTATATCCCTTTGACCCCCATCAGTGTCTACTTGCTCTGGATAAGATGTCTAGAACTATATTGAATAAGTTGTGAGAGAGTGGGCAGCCTGGTCTAGTCCCTGATTTCAGTGTGATTGCTTTAGGTTTCTCTCCACTTAGTTTAATGTTAGCTACGGATTTGCTGTATATGTTTAGCTGTGGGTCTTAAATTCCTGTGCTTTCCAGGACTTTTATCATGAGGGGTGTTGAATTTTGTCAAATGCATTCTCAGCATCTAATGAAAGGATCAATGGGTTTTTATCTTTGAGTGTGATTATATAATAGATTACGTTGATGATTTCCACATACAACACCATCCCTGCATGCTTGGGGTAAAACTGACTTGATCATGAGGGATGATTGATTTGATGTGTTCTTTTACTTTTTTTTTGCAAGTCTTTTATCCAGTATTTTTGCATCGATATTCATAAGGGAATTTGGACTGAAGTTCTTTTTTTTTTTTTTTTTGTTGGGTCTTTGTGTGGCTTAGGTATTAGAGTAATTGTGGCTTCATAAAAGGAATTCGGTAGTGCTCCATCTGTTTCAATTTGGTGGAATAGTTTGGACAGTATTGCTATGAAAATTTCTACGAATTCTGGATAGATTTTTGCACAAAACCCATCTGATACTTGACTCTTTTTGGTAGGGAGGTTTTTAGTGTTTGGTTTTAATTCTTTAGCAGTTATTGTTTTTTTAAACGATTTTTCTGTTCCTGATTTAGCTTTGGTACCTGGTATTTCTCTAGAATATTGCCATTTTTCTCCAAATTTTCAAGTTTTGTTGAATATAGGATTCTGTAGGATGATCTGATGACTTTTTTAATTTTCTCTGATTCTTCTGTTATGTCGCCCTTTTCAATTCTTTTTTTTTTTTTTTTGTTAATTTGGACACACTCTGTCTGCCCTCTTATTAGTTGGGCTATGAGTTTATGTATCCTGTTGATTTTCTCAAAGAACCAGCTTTTGGTTCTGTTCATTCTTTGAGTAGTCTATTTTGTTCTACTTGGTTGATTTCAGCCCAAGTTTGATTATTTCCTTCCTTCTATTACTCCTGGGTGTGTTTGCTTCTTTTTATTCCAGAGATTTAGGTGTGCTCTCAAGCTGGTGACATATGCTCTCTCCTGTTTCTTTATGTAGACACTCACAGCTATGAGTTTTCCTTTTAGCACAGTTTTCATTTTATCTCAATAGTTCGGGTATATCGTACCTTCATTTTCATTACATTCTAAGAAGTCTTTAGTTTCTTTCTTCATTTCTTCCTTGACAAAGTTATCCTTGAGTAGAGGATTGGACAACTTCCATGTATATGTGAGTTTTCTTTCCTAATTGTTATTGAAGAAGACCCTTAGCCCATGGTGGTCTGATAGGGTGCATTGGATTATGTCTATCTTTCTGTATCCTTTGAGGCCTGATTTCTGACTGATTATATGATCAATTTTGGAGAAAGTGCCATGAAGTGGTGAGAAGAAGTTGTATCCTTTTGTTTTATGATAAAATAATGTAAAATATCTGTTAAGTCCATTTGGTTTATAACTTTCGTTAGTCTGTATATGTCTCTGTTTAATTTCTGTTTCTGTTATCTGTCTAGTGATGGAAGTAGTGAGTTTAAATCTCCTGGATTATTATTTGTGGTGCAATATGTTCTTTGAGGTTTAGTAAGGTTTCTTTCATGTATTTGGAGCATAGATATTTATAATTTCGAGTTCATCTTGCTGGATTTTTCTTTGATGACTATGAGGTGTCCTTCCTTAAGCTTTTTGATGTCTTTTGGTTGAAAGTCGATTCTATATGATATTAGAATGGGTACTCATGCTTGCTTCTTCAGACCATTTGCTTGGAATTTATTTTTCCTGCCTTTTACGCTGAGGTAGTGTCTGTCTTTGTCTCTGAAGTGTGCTTCCTGTAGTGCAAAATGCTGGGTCCTCATTGGGTATCCAGTTTGTCAATCTGTGTCCTTTTCGTGGGGAATTGAGTCCATTAAAGTTGAGGAGATATTAATGAATAGTGATGGACACTTTCTCTTATTTTCATAAATGGAGGTTACTTTATGTTTGAGTGATTCTCTATGATTTCTTGTGAAATTTAATTCTTGCTTTATCTATGATTTTATTTGCCTCTTTGTGTTGGGGCTTGCCAGTGAGTGTCCTTTGTATTACTGGATATGTAGAAAAATATTGTGTAAATTTGATTTTGTCATTGAATATCTTGGTTTCTTCATCTATGTTAATTGAAAGTATTGCTGGATGCAGTAGCCTGGGCTGTCGTTTGTGTTCTCTTAGTGTCTTTATGACATCTGTCCAGGATCTTCTGGCTATCATAGTCTCTGGTGAGAATTCTGGTGTAATTCTGATAGATTTGCCTTTATATGTTATTTAATCTTCCCCTTACTGCTCTTAATATTTTTATTTGTTTTGGGCATTTGGTGTTTTGACTATTATGGGATGGGAGGATATCATTTTCTGGTCCAATCTATTTGGAGTTCTTTAGGCTTTGTGTATGTTTGTGGGCATCTCTTTCTTTAGATTAGGGAAGTTTTCGTCCTTAATTTTGTTGAAGATATTACTGTCCGTTGACGTTGGCAGTCTTCACTCTTTTCTGTACCTGTTATCCTTAGGTTTGATCTTCTCATTGTGTCCTGGATTTCCTGTATGTTTTGGGCTAGGGCCTTTTTATGTTTTACATTATCTTTGATAGTTGTTTCAATGTTTTCTATGGAAACTTCTGCTCATTAGATTATGTCTTCTATCTCTTTTATCCTGTTGGTGATTCTCACATCTATGACTCTTGGTCTCTTTCCTAGGGTTTCCAAATCTAGGGTTGGCTTCCTTTGTGATTTCTTTAACGTTTCTATTTCCATTTTTTAACTCCTGGATGGTTTTATTCATTTCCTTTTACTTTTTTTTTTTCAAGTAGTTCTTTAAGTTACCTTTGTGTTCCCTCTTTATGGGATTCTACCTGTTTACTTCTGTATTTTCTGTTATGCTGTATTTTCTTAAGGGAGTTATTTATGACCTTCTTAACATCCTCCATCGTCATAATAAAATGTGAACTTAAATCTAGATCTTGTTTTTCTGGTGTCTTTGGTTATCCAGTGTTTGCTCTGGTGGGAGATTTGGGCTCTGATGAGCCCAAGTAGTCTTGATTTCTGTTGTTTGAGTTCCTGTTCTTGCCTCTAGTCATCAGGTTGTCTCTGGAGTTAGCTTGTCTTGCTCTTTCTGACAGTGGCTTAACCGTCCTGTAGGCTCATGTGTCAGGACTGCTGTAGACCAGTTTTACTTTTTTTTCCCCAGTCATGGGAACAGAGTATTCTGCTCTCATGCGTCCAGTTGCTCATGTCTACTGGCTTTCATCTCTCCCTTTGGGCAGGAGCCAGAAGGAACTTCCTATACTTCTCCTACGTCCTTCTGAGTGGGGAGATGACACAGAAGGCACAAGGTGTTTTCCTCTTTAGTCAAGAATCTGGGCAGAGAATAGTGTCCTCTGTTTTCCCAGGAGTGTCGCTTCTCTGAAGGTCAGGTTCACCCAACCTCAGGATTTGTGAGCAGGATGCTGTTTGACCAGTACACTCTGGAACATGGTGCTCCTGCAGTTTTACTCCTCCTATATTTTTGGGTCCAGAGGCACTATGCAGTTTTTTCTTGGGCCAGAGATGAGAGTATGGGTGGGCAGACATGGCAGTCTCTGTGCCTTGTACGCTCAGTTTTCCCACACTCCTGGGTGATCATCTCTCTCTCCCACAGTCTAGGAGCAGGGAGCTCTGGGATGGGATAAGCAAGGGTCAGGAGCCTGTTAGGAACTGGAAGGGCCTGGTCCCGAAGAAGTTGTGACTTTGCTTGTCCTGAGTACCCCAGTCAGGTCACTTAGAGCAAAAAACTTGAATTGACCTTTGGTCTGAGGACTGAAGTTGCTTCTCGGGCTGACTTTCAGCTCTCTATGAGAGCCTCGACGAGAAATGTCTTGCCCCAACTGCACCTAGGTCCCTATTCACAGGATGCCCAGATTGAGCTAGGTGTTTTTTTTTTTTTTTTTTTTTTTGAGTCAGAATGTGAGCAGAGTTCTCAGGGGTTTCTGCCTCTCAGACAGACTAAGTCTTCCCCACCCCACATAAGAATTGGTAGTAGGATGCTGTTTGGACCAGTTCAGACCCAGGTGCAGTTTGGACTACAGGGCTCCTGCAGCTTAACTGCTCCTATATTCATGTGTCCAGAGGCACTATGCAGTTTTTTCTTGGCCTAGGGATGTGGGCACAGGTGGGCAGAAGTGTCAGTCTCTCCTTCCCTGAGGTCTCAGTATTGCCCACTCTACTCTGTCCCACGGTGTTTCAAAAGGAGTTTCAAATGTTTATTCCCTATCCTACAGGTCTCCAGTCATTCCATTTCTCCTCCAAATGTGTTGCAGAAGACCTCTCTGTTCAAGGGGAGGTAAAACAGGCCCCATCATACAAAGAGGGCTTTAAACTTCTTCTCTTAAAGGTAATCTCAGTGATTTCTCATATTCCACAAATGGATTAAGTCCTGCCCCCTCTCAACACAAGACTTTAATACCTTCACCTTCTGCCAAAGCAGGGCAGAGAGCTATGTCCAATCACAAAGACAGTCAAATGTGTCCCCCATCTGCACCAAAGTGTGATATGCAATCTGCATTGGGTAAAATGAGTTTGAAACCTGACTCTGCTGACAAAAGGCATTTCAGAACTTCCCTATTAAACCTAGAGGACCTTACACGTCCTCCACTATTAAAAATGTTCTTAAATCATCACTTATGTTACAAGGGGCCAAAATACAGTCACAAAGCCCCAAGTGAACCTCACAACACACATACCAGCCCTAGCAGAGACAAAATTTTCTGCATGTACACCTTTAGATCAAGTACAATTGCCAGCTTCAGAAGGGGCTCTTGAGAGTTCCATACCCAAGGAAGATGTGGTAGAAAATTCTGAGTCCACCCAAGGGACTCCTGTGCATTCTGTACATAAAAATATCATTAGCGTACTCTACATCTCCCCCAGTACTTCTACTGTCACTATACAGAAAATTATTCAAATATCCTCTACCACCGAAAAGGACCCTCTTGACTTGTCATCAGGCCCAAAACGACCCAAGTTTATCGCAATACACAGTCAATGAGAGATGAACAGTCCATATTTATATGATGTAAAGAGAAGATAAAACATCCCCTACATCCTCAGAGAACTCTAGGTCATTCTGTCCTGAAAGGAGAGGCTCCAAAATTTTCCACATATACATCAGAGATGCTAGAATTTCCCAAAACTGAGCAGGACTCTCTGAATAGTACTCTATCTCATAAAGAGACTGTAGGACAAGAAACATCCACAAAAGGATATCTATCCACAGCCAAATCTTTAGAAATGGTTTGCGGATGTGACACAAGTAAAAAACATGTTCTAGGACATTTTCCATCTTAGAGAAGGTTATGGATCCAACCATATGTTAATGAGGAGTGGGGGAACATGATATGCAAACACCAGTGTCTGTACCATCCTTGACATTGAGGAAAGGGATTCCTCGTTTTAATTTGTGCAAAAGAATGCATATGACCTCTGCAAAATTCACAGGGGGCTATTTGAAAATCCGTATATCCTCAAGATCAGGCCATCTTCCCCAAATACAGAAGATGCTACACACTCTTCCAAATATGCACAAAGGTTTTCCAGTCCTTCTTTATACCCACAAGCGGTCCCATAACATCTGCAAAATACATCAAAGACTTTGGATTTTTACCTTATATTCTGAAGGGGCCTTGGATCCTGTTTTGCCTATCAAGCAGGCTATGGAACCTGACACTTCTACACAAAAGTCTGTTTCCACTTCTCCAGCAGAAGAAAATTTTTTGGAACTTCCTCAATTACAAAACAATATCTAGAAACATCCTTATCTGCTCATGAGGCTCTCAGCCCTCTCACATATGTCCATGATGCTCTAGGAGAGGTCACATCTTCTGAGGTAGCTCTAATACCTACCCCCCATTCTGATGTCACAGTCAGGATTTCAAAAAAATACATGGTACATTAAGACCTTCCTCATCTGAGAAGGAAGTCGTAGGATCTACTGCATCTGAACAGCATGCTTTACAACTATCCCCATCTACCCAAGTAGATTTCACATGTCCACTCTGGGGAGAAATAGTCGACATTCTCCCTCTACCAAAATGGACCACAGGCATCCAGTTTCTAGAAACAAAGGGTTAAGTTTTGACCCTTCTGATGGACTTGAGAAATTTCTCCTCGAAGGAAGAGAGTTTCAACCTTACCCCTTCTGCCAAAAGGTATCCTTTGCCATCTTCTGCTGACAAAGAGACACCAAAAGCTACAATTCTTCCACAGGTGAGTCCCACACATTCTCCATCTGTCCAAAGGGCCTTGAAATTTTCCATAAATGATGAAGGAATTGTGGAAAGTTGCCAATCCTTACAAGGGCATGCTGGATATACCATATTGTCCCAAGATGCTCAAGTACCTCCTCCTTCTACCAAAAAGGCATGTTCACCGTCTACCCTAGGATTTCAGGGAATTTCTTCACCCCTCTCTAGAGCTCCAGAAAGTGTTCTCCCATCCTCAAAGTAATTTGTCATTGTGAAAATTAGACTCCAAAATAAAAAAACAACTTTTTATATTTTGAAAGGTCTGATGGAAAGTCCACATCGAAAAAAAAATCATTTAGACCTTTTGCCATTAGCCCAACTATATCAGAAAAATATCATGTCTTCTAAAGCATCAAAAAATCAATCTGGTTCTAGCACTCTTCCTGGGAAACATTTACCATCAGCCATAGTATCCCCAGGACCATCAAAATCTAAAAAGGGGTATCTAGAATATTTACCATCTGCCAAAGGTCTTTAGGATGTTCAGCAACTTCTCCATGAGCTTGGTTAACCCACAGAACGAAAGAACTAAAGCCATCTTCCCAGGGTGTTTTCCCAAGAACCACATAGTTTTTTCTTTTCTTTTATGCCAAGACTTAAGGCCAGCTCATTCATATCTCTATTCTCTTGACCTCTTTCTTCTCCCTCCCAAATGGCTGTTAACACTGAATTAGAGACCGATTAGTAAACCCTAGAGGTACTGAAGGAATATCCGAGAGGCAGTTGCTGTCAGGACAACACTAGAAACATCACAGAACCAGTTAGGGCTCTCCAGGATACAAGAATATTTCTGGCAGGACCTAATGATGATGTCACTGAGAACTTCCATGGCCTACCTGCTAAACAGCTTTCCTTACATTGACCAATTTCGAGGGTGTCCTTTCCATGAGTGTCTGCTGTGACACAGTGGAAACCTTTACATACTACTTCTCTCCACTGCTAAGTACTTCTATTGTTTCATTTGTGGTTACATTCTCTGAATGGAGAAAGTTAGTTAGGGACTTGGCATTGGAAGAAAAGATTTAGGAACATGGAGTGGAGGAGATTCTTCTGGATAATAATTTTATTCCCAGGTCCAAACCTGTGACATACTCTTGAATTTCCTAGGATTTCTCTGTATCTCCAAGGCAAGTATTTTCCCTACAGACCTTCAATTGAATAAATATTGTATTAATTATTTTGTCTGCATTCCTTGAGAGGGGACGTTATACATATTCCTGAATGTGTACTCAAAAATTCAGTTTTCCAATTCAATTTTTTGCAATTATTTTGTCAACAAAGGGGGCACAGCTATAGAGTGAGTATACCATTGTAAATAGTGTGTACCTTCTTCAAATGATAAACTCCCAATCAGTTATTTAATCCAAACATTACAAGACATCATTAAAGCAAAGGAGAGCATGGACTATAGAATCCAATGCATGGAGGAGCTTACTCTTTGCTGAGAACACAATACTTGCCTTACCTTTCTTCTTTAGGACCTTTTCCTTCTTGGCAAAAGGATAAAAGCTAAGAGCTCCTTGGAAAAAATAGAGTGCCCTACCAAAACCTGACATTTGGGATAAAGAAATGAAATACAAAAACTATCTGACTCCCAAGAAAGTAACAAGCAGGAAAGTCCAAATGCTCCTGATTCCCATATGTGAAAAGCTAAGATAAAGGCTATCTCTTCAGTCAACCTACTCAACCCCTACACAAGACTCAAGGAGCTTTCCCATTGACCACATATTTCTTCTTTTTTTTATACCAAGACATAAGGCCAGCTTCCTACTCCCCGTATCTGATCACTTCATCCTCTGTGTTCTTCCTCCCAAATGGCTGTTTACCCTGCAATAGAGGCCAATAAGTAAACCCTAGAGGTACTGAAGGAATATCTGAGAGGCAGTTGCAGTCATGACAACACTTGTGACATCACAGAAGAAGCTTGGGCTCTCCAGGATACAAGAGATTTTTCAGGGAGGACTAATGATGATGTCACTGAGAATTGCCATAGCCTACCTACTAAACAGCTTCCCTTACATTGACCAGATTTGAGGGTGCCATTTCCAGGAGTTTCTCCTGTGATACAGTGGAAACCTTTACATACTATATCTCTCTAAAGGTAGAGACTTCTCTTTGCTTCATTAGTGGTTACATGCTCTGAATGGACAAAGTTAGTCAGGTGCTTAGCATGGCTAGAAAAGATTTAGGAACATAGAGTGGAGAAGACTCTTCCAGATAATATTTTATTCCCAGGTTCATTCCTGTGACTTACAGTTCAATATCCCAGGTTTTCTCTATTTCCCAAAGGCTAGTATTTTGCCTACAGACCTTAATTGAATGAATATTGTATTTCACTTTCTCATTGTACATTCCTTGATAAGAGACTTTATTAATATTCCTGTATGTGTACTCAAAAATTCTGTTTCTAATTCCATTTTCATCAAAGCAAAGGACAAAATGACTATAGAATTCACTTATTTAGTCCTTTTTGGAATCAGTACTACACTATCTATCGTCCTGTGTCCCCTTCAATAGACTTGAGGGTCGGATGTTTTACCAAGATTGTCTCTGAAGCCCAAACATAAGATACCGGAAGATGGGTAGAAAGAAGAATGGCTTGAGGACCAGTATAACCTCAATTTCAATAGGTTCATAAGACAAGAGGGATTCTATTTGGCATTGTCATTTCTGTACTCTATATTCTTGAACTAGTTGTGCAGAATCCATGTTACAATTCCACCTAACCACATAGCTGTAGGAGCCATCAAAAGTATATATATATATATATCTGCCACCAAAACTAGATAAGATTGATGTAGCTAAAAAGTAAATTCTGCAAGCAACCAGACATAGATATTTCCTGAGAGACACAGGTAGATCATGTCAACTGCCTAAAAAACACAAAGACCCAAAAAAGAAAGAGAACTTCAGACCAATTCCCTTTATGAATATTGACACAAAAATACTCAATATAATTCTTATGAACCGAATCTAAAAAACAATCATCCATCATGATCAGGGATACAGGGATGTTTTAATATACAGAAAACCATCAATGTTATCCAACATCTAAACAAACACAAATATAAGGACACATGGTCATTTCATTAGATGCTGAGAAAGCATTTGACAAAATTCAACAACATTTCAGTGTAGGGAGCGTTGAGGTAAAACATAAATGGTGCCGACATCCAGTCCTGTCTGGTAGTAAATGATTTATTGCACATGCACAGCCTTTTCCCCTTGCCAGGGTGGCTGTAGGATAATGAGGTGATCCGGGGCCCTCCTGTGGTGATCAACGATACTGCACATGAGCGGTTTTTCCACCTGCATCAGTTCGAAGGGATGGTAATAAGGTAATGAGGAATTCATGTGCCGCCAATCCCTGAAGGAAAAGTAGCAGGTGTGATAGTGGGGTGATTCATGCTCGACCAATCACTGAAGGACAATTAGCATAACCACAGCCTGTTGTGTATATAAGGCAAGTGCTTTTGGCAATCAAGGTCCCTGTATCAACAAAGAGGTGGTCCTGCCATAAAGGCTGTAGAGAAGAATGCGACCTTGTTGTGTCTCCATGCCAGACGAGGTGGGCGTGAAACTTCAGAATAAAGAAAGATCAGGAATTGAAGGCCCATTTCTAAACATAGTAAAAGAAATGTACATCAAGCTGCTAGCCAATACCAAACTAAATGGAGAGCAACTTTAAGCAATCTCACTAAAATCAGGACTAGACAAGGCTGCCCACTCTCTCCCTACTTATTCAAATCAGGACTCCAAGTCATAGCCAGAGAAAACAGACAACAAAAGGAGGTCAAAGGGATACAAATTGGAAGGGAAAATATCAAAATATCACTATTTGCAGATGATAGGATAGTATACACTTAAGTGACCCAAAAGTTCCACCATGAAACTTCTTAGCGTGATGAATAACTTCAGCAAAATATCAGGATATAAAATTAACTCAAACATACCAGGAGCAATCCTCTCCTCCATGGATAAACAGGCTGAGAAAGAAAATAATGAACCCACACACTTCACAAGAGTCCCAAATAATATAAAATATCTTGGTGTGAGATTAACCAAGCAGGTGAATGATATGTATGACAAGAAGTTCAAGTATCTGAAGAAAGAAATTGAGGAAGATCTCAGAAGATGGAAACAGCTTCCATGCTCATGGATTGACAGGATTAATATAACAAAGATGACCATTTTGCCAAAAGCAATGTACACATTCAATGCAATCTCCATCAAAATTCCTACTCACTGCTTTAATAGAGGTGGAAAGAGCAATTTGGAAATTCATTTGGAATACTTAAGAAGTTAGACTCTAGAAAGCAAAAGAATTTTAAAAACATATTTTCTAGGGTCTTTCTGCCCCCTTTTCTCAAAGTCCTAACTAATATCATATCAAAAGTTAATGAAAATATTTTAAACCCTCTCCAAGGCACAGAAACTTATTTGTTTACAGCTAATACGGTACAATCGGGGTGACTTTCAGCTCTTTATGAGAGGCACAACCAGAAACGTCCAGCCCCTACTACTCCTATATCCATATGCACAGGAGGCCCAGATGGAGCTATGTGTTTTTTTTTCTTAAGTCAGGAATGTGAGCAGAGTTCTCAGGGGTTTCCGTCCCTCTGATTGTCTCAGACTGACCCACCCCACACGAGATTTGGGTATAGGATGCTGTTTGGACCAGTTCAGATCCAGGTGCAGTTTGGACTGCAGGTCTCCTGCAGCTTAAATGCTCCTATATATATATGTGTGTGTCCAGAGGCACTATGCAGTTTCCTCTTGGGCTAGGGATGTGGGAACAGGTGGGCGGAGGTGGCAGTCTCTCCTTCCCTGAGTTCTCAGTATTGCCCACTCTTCTGTCCCACAGAGTTTCCAAAGGAGTTTCAAATTTTCATTCCCAAACCTACCTGTCTCCATCTTTCCAATTCTCCACCAGATGTGTTGGAGAAGACGCCTCTGGTCAGGGGGAGGTACAACAGGCCCCACCAAACAAAGAGGTCTGCAAATCTTCTTCTCTTAAAGGTAATCTCAGTGATTTCCATATTCCACAAATGGATTAAGTCCTGCCCCCTCTCAACATGAGACTTTAATACCTTCGCCAACTGCCAAATCTTGGCAGAGAGCTATGTCCACTCACAAAGACACTCAAAGATGTCCCACATCTCCACCCAAGTGCCTTATGCAATCTGCTTCGGGTAAAATGAGTTGCAAACTGATTCTGCTGACAAAGGGGATTTCAGAAATTCCTTATTAAACCAAGTGGAACTTCAAAGTCCTCCACTATTAAAAATGGGCTTAAATCATCACTTATGATCCAACGGGAACAAAATACAGTCACAAATCCCCAAGTGAACCTCATAACACACATAACAGCACAAGCAGAGAAAAAACTTTCTGCTTGTACACCATTAGATCAAGAACGATTGCCAGTTTCAGAAGGGGCACTTCAGAGTCCACACCCACACAAGATGTGTTAGAAAATTCTGAGTCCACCCAAGGGACTCTTGTGCCTTCTGAACATAAAAAATATGATCTAGTACCCTCACTATCTCCACCAGTACTTCCAATGTCCCTTATACAACAGAGAATTATTCAAATATTCTCTACCACCAAAGAGGACCCTCCTGACTTGTCATGAGGCCCAAAAGAGACAAGGTTATCAGAACACACACTCAATGAGCCATCCAGACATCATATTGATACAATGTACAGAGAAGATAAAACATACCCTTCCTCCTCAGGGGACTCTAGGTCATTCTGTCCTGAAAAGAGGGACTCCAAAATTTTCCACACATACATCAGAGATGCTAGAATTTCCCAAAACTGAGCAGGATTCTCTGAGTAGTACTCTATCTCATAAACAGACTGTGGGATAACATCTACAAAAGGAGATCTACCAACAGCCACATATGTAGAAATAGCTTGTAGATGTGACACATGTACAAAAGATGTTCTAGGACATTTTCCATCTGTAGAGAAGGTTATGGATGCAACCATACATGAACGAGGAGTAGGGGAACATGATATGCAAACACCAGCGTCTGTAGCATCCTCGACATCTGAGGAAAGGGATTACTTGGATTCCATTTGTGCAAAAGAATGGATATGACCTCCGCAAACTTCACAGTTGGCTATAGGAACTTCTTAATCTCCTCAAGATCAGCCATCTTCCCCAACTACAGAAGATGTTCCACACCCTTCCAAACATGCACAATGCGGTTCCAGTCCTTCTTTATACCCACAAGCGGGCCCAGAAAATCTGCCAAATACCTCACAGGATATGGATTTTACCTTATCTTCTGAAGGGGCCTTGGACCCTGTTTTGCCTATCAAGCAGGCTACGGAACATGACACTTCAATTCTTCAATACGAAATTCTCTTTCCATTTTTTCAGCAGAAGAAATTTTTCTTGGAACTTCCACAATTACACAACGCTGTCTAGAAACATCCTTATCTGCTCATGAGGCTCTCAGACCTCTCACATATGACCATGTTGCTCATGGAGAGGTGACATCTTCATAGTCAGCTCTAATACCTTCCCCCCATTCTGACATCACAGTCAGGATTTCCACAAATATACACGATACATTAAGACCTTCCTCATCTGAGAAGGATGTCTTAGGATCTACTGCATCTGAACAGCATGCTTTACAACTATTCCCATCTACCCAAGTAGATTTATTTCACAAGTCCACTCTGGGGAGAAATAGTTGACATTCTCCCTCTACCAGAGTGGACCACAGGCACCCAGTTTCTAGAAACAAAGTGTTAAGTTTTGATCATTCTGATGGAGTCTTTAGAAATTTCTCCTCTAAGGAAGCCAGTTTCAACCTTCCCCCTTCGGCCAAAAGGGATCTTGTGCCATCTTCTGCTGCCCAAGAGACACCAAAAGCTACAATTACTCCTCAGGTGAGTCCGACACCTTCTCCTTCTGTACAAAGGGACGTGGAATTTTCCAAAAATGACGAAGGTATTGTGGAAATGTGCCAATCCTTACAAGGGCATGCTGGACATTCCATATTGTCCCAGGATGCTCAAGTAACACCTCCTTCAACCGAAAAGGCATGTTCACCATCTGCCCTAGGGTTTCAGGGAATTTCATCACCACTCTCTAGTGCTCCAGAAAGTGTTCTCCATGCTCAAAGTGATTTGTCATTGTGCAAATTAGATTTCAAATATACAAAACTTTTTTTATATTTACAAAGGTCTGAGGGAAACTCCACATCGAAAAAAAAATCATTTAGAACTTGTTCCATTAGCCCAAGTATATCAGAAAAATTTCATGTCTTCTAAAGCATCTAAACATCAATCTGGTTCTAGCACTCATTCTGGGAAACATTTACAATCAGTCATACAGTCCCCAGGACCATCAAATTTAATAAGGTGTATCTAGAAACTTTACCATCTGCCAAAATGTCTTTAGGATGTTCAGCAACTTCTCCATGAGCTTGGTGAACCCATAGAACAAAATAACTAAAGCTATCTTCCCAGGATGTTTTCCCAAGATCCACATATTTTTTCTTTTTTTTTTTTATGCCAAGACAGAAGGCCAGCTTCCTTCTCCCCATCTCTGATATCTTCATCCTCTTTGTTCTTCCTCACAAATGGCTGTTTACTCTGAATAGAAGGCTAATTGGTAAATCCTAGAGGTACTGAAGGAATATCCGAGGTGCAGTTCAAGACATGAAAATACTTATGACATCACAGATGATGCTAGGGCTCTCCAGGACGCAAGAGTTTTTTCAAGGAGGGACTAATGATGATATCACTGAGAATTGCCATGGACTACATGCTGAACTGCTTTACTAACATTGACTAGATAAAAGGGTGCACTTTACAGAGTGGAAAACTTTACCTACTATATCTCTCTAAAGCGAAGGAATTCTCTTGGCTTCATTATTGATTACATGCTCTGAATGGAGAAAGATAGTTAGGGGCTTGGCATGGGTAGAAAAAATTTAGGAACCTAGAGTGGAGGAGATTAATCTGGATAATACTTTTATTCCCAGATCCATTCCTATGGCCTATAGTCCAATTTTTTCAGAAATATGTTTCCCAAACACTACGATTTTCCCTATACTCCTTTAATGGAATGAATATTACATTATATTTTCTTATTGTACATTCTATGATAGGGGACTTTATAATATTCCTGAATGTGTACTCAAAAATTCTTTTTTCCAATTCCATTTTCTGCAATGATTTTGGCAACAAAGTGGGCCCATCTACAGTGTAAGCATAACAGTGTAAATACTGTGTACATACTTCAAATGACACACTACCAAATCCTTATTTTATCCAAAAATTACCAGACATTAATAAAGGAAAGTACCACATTGACTATATAATTTGTTTCTCTATTCCCACTTGATATTATTTCTGCAATATCTGCCTTCCTGTGTTTCGTTGCCACACATGAGGGTTTTGGATATTTTACCATGATTTTTATTAAGGCCAAACATAAGATATAGGAGGCTGGGCAGCGAGTGGAATGACTTGAGGACCAGTGAAACCTCAATATCAGTAGTTTCAAAAGAACAGGATGGGGTCTACTTGGTGTTGCCATTTGTGAATTCTACAGTCTTGACCTAGATGCACAGAATTCATGTTAAAATTCCAGCTAAATTTATAGCTTCAGGAGCCACCAAAAGTACATATATATACATCAGCTTCTGAAACTGCACAAGATTTATGAAGGTAAGAAGTGCATTCTGTCAGATATAAATATTTCCTGAGAGACACAGCTAGATTATACAAATACAGAAGTGAATGCTAGTGGCAAACCAGTAAAGTGGAAATGGACTTCTTGTTTGTAGATTTTGAGGAAAGATTACAAGAGCTGAAGGGGCTTTAACAGTATAAGAACAACAATGCCAATGAACCGGAGCTTTCTGATACTAGAACAATATTCAAAGAATGTACATGGACAGAGCTATGGCTCCAACTGCCTATGTGGAAGAGGATGGACTTGGTGAGCACAATGGAAGGAGAAGTCCTTGGTCCTCCCTAGGTTTGACTCCAAGTTCAAAGGAATGTCAAGGGGTAGTATGGAGGGTTATAGAAGAGGAGGGGGACCAGTTAGGGATCTTATGGGCAGGAAACTGGGAAAGGAAATAACATTTTAAATGTAAATATAGAATCATCCAGTTAAAAAAAGCAATAATATTTGCTAAAAATGAAAGATATTAAAGAAAAGATAATTGCCAACTAATCATACCTATTGACTTAGAAATCTACAATTATAGTCAGAGTAATACTAGTGGAAAGACTAAGATGATGAAATCTGAACTAGAGCACTTCTCTCTCCCAGATAGAAGTATCAGACAGAAACTGCACTATAGGTACCCAAAACATTGAAGAGTTTACTCTGAGCTGAGGACATAATACTTCTCCATCCCATCTTCCTTAGTAACTTTCTCTTTCTGACAAAAAGTATAAAGTCCATGACCTGTCAGGGATACAACTGTGCCATTCAATACACTTGACTTTTGGAATAAAGAAATGAATGATATAAACTCTCTGACTTCCAGAAAGCAAAATAACAGGGAAGTTCAGATGCTCCTGAGAGGGTCCTGGCTCCTGATTCCCTTATGTGGAAGGCGAAGTTAAAGGCTATCTCTTCAGAGATACGCCTCAACACCTAACAAGGACACACTAAGCTTTCCCAAGCACCAAATATTTCTTCCTTGTTTTTATACCAAGACAGAAGGCCAGCTTCCTTCTCCCCATCTCATATCCTTCATCCTCTTTTTTCTCACTCCAAAGTTGTCTCTGAATTAGGCCCATTAGTAAACCTTAGAGTTATTGAAGGAAAATCTGAGCGGCAGTTGCAGTAACTACAACAGAAGGAGCTAGGGGTCACCAGGTTGTAAGAGAGTTTTCAGGGAGGTCCTAATGATAATGTCACTGAGAACTACTGTGGTCTACATGCTGAACACTTTTCCTTACATTGACCAGATTCTAGAGTGTCCTTACCAGGTATATCTCCGGAAACACTGTTGAAACCTGTATGTACTACATCACTCTAAAGTAGAGACTTCTCTCTGCTTAACTAGTCGTTACATGCTCTGAATGTAGAAAGTTAGCCAGGAGCTTAGCATGGGTAGAAAAAATTTAGGAACATGGAGTGTATGACATACTTCTAGATAATATTTTTATTCCCAAGTTCATTCCTGTGACATAAAGTTCAATTTTCTGTGTTTTCTTTCTTTCCCAAAGGCAAGTATTTTCTCTACAACCTTAAATTGAATGAATATTGTATTTCAATTTCTTCCTGTAAATGGGTAGTTTTACCAAAAGGTATGGCCAATAGCCTTCTATGTGTCAACATTTGTGGGCAATGCCATTGCCCCAATAAGACAGAAGTTTCCTGCACCCCATTTTACAGATGATATCCTTTTAACTGCAAAGAATGAAGAGATTTTAGATTTAGTATATAGAAATTTATTTAAATTGCTAGAAGGTAGGGGATTTGATTACTGCCCCAGAAAAGGTACGAAAGGGCAATTTTGTAAATTATTTAAGAGCAAAACTAAGTCCTTATAACATTATCCCCCAGAAGGTTGAATTGAGGAAAGATAATCTTAAGACTCTTAATGATTTTGAAAATTTGAAAAATTACTAGGAGATATTAATTGGGTCAGATGTCATTTAAAATTACCTAATTATGAAGTAAAACCATTGTATAACATTTTAAGAAAAACAATGCCAATGAACAAGGGCTTTCTCATACTATACCAATATAGAAAGAAAGTACATGGACTGAGGAATGGCTCCAAATGCATATGTGGCAATGGATGGAATTTTTGGGCAACATAGGAAAGAGAAGCCTTTGTCCTCCCTTGTACATCTTTCACTTCAAGGGAATGTCATTCAGGAGAAAGGCTGGTTAGAGAAGAAGGAAATGGGAATGTGTAGGGATCTTATATGCAGGAAACAGGGAAAGGAAATAATATTGGAAATTTAAATATAGAAACATCCAGTTAAAAAAAATATAATTTGCTAAAAAATAAAAAAGTAAGATGTAAAAGACAGTAAAAGTTGCCAAGTAATCACACATATTTACTCGTAAATCTGATGTGGTCGAGTAATACTAGTGGAAAGACTGAGATGATGAAATCTCAACTAGAAGCAATTCTGTGTCCGTAATATTAGTGTCAGACAAAAAAATCACTATAGGTGTCCAAAGCATGGTGTTTACTCCGAGATAGCAACACAATATTTGTACTTCCCTTCTTCGTTAGTTCCTGTCTTCTTGAGAAAAACAGTAAAGGTCAGGAGCTCAGGGAATCAATTGTGCTCTTCACAACACTTGGATTTTGTAATAAAGAAATGAATGATATAAACTCTCTGAATTTTAGGAACCACAAGAAGAGGGAAGTTGAGATGCTTCTGAGAGACTCGCAGCTCATGATTCTCATATGTGGAAGGTTCAGATAAAGACTATCTCTTTAGCGATCCCACACAACTCCTATCTTGGACTCACTGAGCTTTCCAAGGACCACATAGATCTTTCTTTTTTTTCATACAAAGACAAAAAGCCAACTTAATCCCCTTCTCATATCTCTTCATCTTCTTTTTTCTCACTCCCAAATGACTGTTTACTCTGAAATAGAGGACAATTAGTAAACCCTAGAGGTAATGAAGGAACATCTGAAGATCAGTTGCAGTCACAGCAAAACTTGTGACATCACAGAAGAAGTTTTGGCTCTACAGGATACCAGAGATTTTTCATGAATGAACTAATGATGATGTCTCTAAGACCTGCCATGGCCTATCTGCTAAAGAATTTTTCTTACATTGACTAGATTTGAGGGTACCCTTTCCATGTATGTCTTCTGTAACATAGTGGAAATGTTTACGTACTCCATCTCTCTAAAGCTAGTGACTTCTCTTTGCTTCTTTAATGGTAACATGCTCTGAAAGGACAAAGTTAGTCAGGGTCTTGGCATGGGTCGATGAGATTTAGGAACAGGTGTGTAGAAGATTCTTCTAGATAATATTTTCATTCTCAGGTTCATTCCTGTGGCACACAGTACAATTTTCTTCGTTTTCTCTGTTCCCCAAAGGCCAGTATTTTCCCTACAGACAATTATTTGAATGCATGTGCATTTCAATTTTTATTGTATATTCCTTGATAGGTGACTTTATTCATATTCCTGAATGTGTACTCAAAAATTCTCTTTTCCACTTTTATTTTCTGCAATGATTTTCGCAACAAAGGCGCCCAGCTCTAGAGTGATAATAACAGTGTAAATTGTGTGTATCTACTTCAAGTGGTAAACTCCAAATTCCTATTTCATCCAAAAATTTCCACATATCAGTAAAGCATAGGAACACATGGCGTACAGAATTTGGTTCTCAGGTCCCTTTCGATATCGGTTCTTCAATATCTCTGTTCCAGTGTCTCTGGGTTAGATTTGAGATTTTTGAATGTTTTACCATGAATATTTCTTGAGGCCAAACATAAGATAGAGAAGGATGGGAATTGATAAGAATGGCTTCAGGACCAGGGAAACCCCCACTTCAATAGTTTCATAAGGACAGGAGGGAATCTATTTGCCAATGCAATTTGTGGACTCTACATTCTTGACCTAGTTGCACTGAATCCATTTTAAAATTCCCCCTAACTTCATAACTGTTGGAGCCACCAAAAGTATATACATATATATCACATATATTTCATATGTATATGATATATATATGTATATATATATATATATATATATATATATATATATGAAATCAGCCACCAAAACTAGATAAGATTTATGAAGCTAAGAAGTGCATTCTACCAGGAACTGGATATAGATAATTCCTGAGAGACACATTTAGAGCATGTCAAATACAGAAGTGAATGTTAGTGGCAAACCAGTGAACTGAAAACAGACATCTTGTTGGTAGTTTTTGAGACAGTATTACAATAGTTGAAGGTGTTGTTAACTCCAAAAGAACAATATTGTCAATGACCCAGTGCTTTCTTGTACTAGACCAATATTCAAACAATGAACATAGAACTATGGCTCCAAATACATATGTGGCAGAGTATGGGCACCAATGGAAGGAGAAGCCTTGGTCCTACCTAGGTTTGTCTCCCAGTTCAAGGGAATTTCAAGGGGCAGAATTATGGTTAGAGAAGAAGGGATTGTGAACAGGTAGTGATCTTATGGGCAGGAAACTGAGAAAGGACATAATATTTTAAATGTAAATATAGACTCATCCAGTTTAAAAACACTATAATTTGATAAAAATTTAAAAAAGAAAGATTTAAAAGTAAAGAAAACTGCCAACTAATCACACTTATTTACTCAGATCTCTAAATTGGTATTCAGAGTAATACTAGTGGAAAGACAAAGATGATGAAGTCTCAACTAGAAGCACTTCTTTCTCCGAAATATCCGTGTCAGACACAAAATGCACTATAGGTATCCAAAGCTTGGAGGAGTTTACTCTGAGCTAAGTACCCAATACTTGTCTTTACCTCCTTCCTTAAGACCTTTTTCTTCTGGGCAAAAAGAATAAAGGCCATAGCTCTCAGAAAAACAACTGTGCCCTCTCAAAATCTATTCTTTGCAATTAAGAAATGAATGATATAAACCCTTTGACATTCAGGAACCATAAGAACAGGGAATTCCAGATGCTTCTGTGACGCTTCCAGCTCTTGATTCTCATATGTGTAAGTCTCAGATCAAGTCTATCTCTTCAGCGATACCACTCCAACCCTTCCAAGGGCTCTCTGAACTTTTCAATATACCACTTATTTCTTCATTTTTTTCATACAAAGACAGAAGGCCAGGTTCCTTCTTCACATCTCGGATCTCCTCATCCTGTTTGTTCTCACTCCCAAATGGCTGTTTACTCTGAATTAGTGGCAAATTAGCAAACCAGAGAGGTAATGAGGTAATATGTGAGAGTCAGTTCCTGTCAGGACAATAATTGTTACATCACAGAAGAAGCTAGGGCTCTCCTAGTTACAACAGATTTTTCATGGAGGTCCTATTTATGATGTCACTGAGAACTGCCATCTCCTACCTGCTAAACAGCTTTCCTTACATTTACCATATTCGAGGGTGTCCTTTCCAGGTATGTCTCCTGTGACACAGTGGAAAGCTTTACGTACTCCATCTCTCTTAAGCTAGAGACTTATGTCTGCTTCACTAGTGGTTACATGCTCTGAATGGAGAAGGTTAGTCAGGGGCTTGGCATGGGTCCCTAAGATCTAGGAATATGGAGTGCAGGAGATATTACTGGATAATAATTTTATTCCCAGTTCCATTCCTCTGGCCTATAATTCAATTTCCTCAGATATCTTTCTTTTCTAATAGCCAGTATTTTCCATACAGATCTTTAATTGAGTGAATATTTTATTACATTTTCTTAGTGTACATTCCTTGATAGTGGACTTTATATATATATTGCTGAATGTGTACTCAAATGTTCTATTATCCTATTCCATTTTTTTGCTCTGATTTGGAAAAAAAGGGGGCCCAGTACTAAAGTGAATATAACAGTGTATATATTCTGTATCTACTTAAATGACAAACTCCCAAATCCTTATTTTATCCAAAAATTACCACACATTAGTAAAGCAAAGGACAACATAGACTATAATGTGGTTCTGCGGTAGCATTAGATAGCAGGTCTCTAATATCTACCTTCCAGTGTTTCCATGGCCAGACTTGAGGGTTTTGGATGTTTTACCATGATTCTTTATTCAGTCCAAACATAAAGTTCATTACATGGACTGGGAGAGGAGTGGCTTGAAGTCAAGTGAATCTTCTACTTCAGTAGGTTCATAAGAATAGAATGGAGTCTATATGGCTTCGTCATTTGTGGATTCTAAATTCTTAACTTAGTTGCGCAGAATACTTGTTAAAAATCCACCAAACACCATAGCTGTACAAGGGACCAATTATATCCTAGTCATTCTGATTGCTGTGCTATGGAAACTCAGGATTTTGTTTTTGATTTCCATTTACCTGATGGCTAAGGATGTTGATATTCCTCAGTTGAGAATTCATTGTTTAGCTCTACACACACAAACACAAACACAAACACACACACACACACACACACACACTCTCTGTCTCTGTCTCTGTCTCTGTCTCTGTCTCTGTCTCTCTCTCTCTCTCTCTCTCTCTCTCTCCGAAATCAAATGTAGATAAGAGTGATGAAGCTAAGGAGTCTATGCTGCCAGTGAACTGAAAATGGACATCTTGTTGGTAGGATTTGAGAAAGGATTAGAAGAGCTAAAGGTACTTTCAACACCATAATAACAACAATGCAAAAAAAAAAAACAACAAAAAAAAACAGAGATTTCTGGTACTAAACCAATATTCAAAGACTGTACATGGACAGAACTATGGCTCCAACTGCATA
Source organism: Rattus norvegicus (assembly GCF_021556685.1). Lineage (NCBI taxonomy): Eukaryota > Metazoa > Chordata > Mammalia > Rodentia > Muridae > Rattus > Rattus norvegicus. The sequence continues at coordinate 73,504,433 of NC_141555.1, forward strand.
TGTGACAAAGGATGGTCTTGGGGTCACCAATGGAAGGAGAAGCCATTGGGTTTGACTCCAAGTTTAAGGCAATGTCAGGGAACAGTAAGGTGGGTTATAGAAGAAGGGGAGCAGAATTGGATAGGGCAATTATGGAAAAGAAACTGGGAAAGGAAATAACATTTGAATGCAAATGTAGAAATATCCAGTTAAAAAAGCAATAAAATTTTATAAAAAAATAAAAAAATGAAAGAAAGAAAAAAAATCTGCCAGCTAATCGAACCTATTGACACAGAAATCTAAATAGTCACTGTCAGGGAATGGTATTCAGAGTAATACTAATAGAAAGACTGAGATGATGAAGTCTCAACTAGAAGCTCTTCTTCTCCAGATATCAGTGTCATAAACAAATTGCACAATAGGAATCCAAAGCATGGAGGCGTTTACACTGAGCTGAGGATATAATACTTGTCTTTCCTTTGTTTCTTTGGACTTTTTCTTCAGGGCAAAAAGAGTAAAAGCCACAAGCTCTGAGAAGAACAACTGTGCCCTTCCCAACAACTGGCTTTTGTAATGAATAAATTGATTATATAAACTCTCTTACTTACAAGAACCATATCAAGCAGGGAAGTCCAGATGATTCTGAGAAGATCGCAGCTCATGATTCCAATGTGTGGAAGGCTCAGATCAAGGCTATTTATTCAGAGAACCCACTCATTCCCTACCCAAGACTCACTGAACTTTCCCACGGACCAGATTTGAGGGTGCCTTTCCAATAGTGTCTCCTGTGACATACTGGAAAACTTTACATACTATATATCTGTAAAGCTAGAGACTTCTCTTTGCTTCATTAGTACTTACATGTTCAGAATAGAGAATGTTGGTCAGGGGCTTGGCATGGGTAAAAAAGATCTAGGAACATGGTGTGGAGGAGATTATTCAGGATAATAATTCCACTTCCACGTCCATTCCTGAGACATACAGGTCAAGCTCCTAGTTTGTCTCGGTTTCCCAAAGTCCAATATTTTCCTCCAGACGTTTAATTGAAGGAATTTTGTATTACATTTTCTTAGTGTACATTCTTTGAAAGAGGACTTTATATATATATTCCTGAATGTGTACTCAAAAATATTGCTTTCCAATTTTATTTTTTGCAATGATATTGCAACAAAGTGGGCCCAGCTAAAGTGTGAATATAACAATATAAATATTGTATACCTACTTCTAATGATAATCTCCCAAATCCTTATTTTATACAAAAATTAACAGACATCAATAAAGCAAAGGAGAACATAGACCCTAGAATGCGGTCCTGAATTTCTTTTAGGCTTGAAAAATTTTGCCTAGAAATTTTGTAGTTGTATTTGTGTCTTTATCCCTCCACTGGTGTCCTTCCGGGCTACAGGAGTTGGCCTCTAAATGTTCCATATCACCAATGTAAGTCACAGCTTAGGTAACCCCCATTGATTCGTGGGTACCTCCATTATCCTGGACTCTTTCTCTTCCTGGAGATTTCCCCTACCTCCTCATCTCTAAAAGTTCAAGATATCCTTTCCTTCTCCTGACTATCGGGTCATATCTCCTGTCCCTTCCCACACAGGATCCATTCTCCTCTTCCTTCCATCTCCCATCTAGTTCCTTCCCTCAATCGGCCTCCTAGACAATTTTATGCCCATTCTACATGAGACTCAATCCTATGCACTTGGGGCATTCTTCTTGTGTATCTTCTTTGTATCTATGAGCTTAGTGGAGAATGTCCTGTAGTTTACGGGTAATATTACTTATAATTGAGCAATTTCAAAAACCCTGCTGGATCATATTTTTATAGTAGTACTCAACTTTGAAAATGATAATTTAATATGTGTGAATGTCCGGAGGAACAAATTTAAGTAAAAAGAAACTTAAAACATAGATCAAATCACAGATTTTAAAAGTTGACCTAATAATAAAATTGTCTACTATCATAAAGTTTGATTATATCACAGGCAATTTTTTAAGTGGTACAATAAATTTGGCAGACAAATGATGTTTTTACCAAATAATTATGGATAATTTGACTAAGATCAAATAAGATAAATATATTATTTCCATTTTGATATCACTTGCTGGCATTTTTCCTCAAACATGATGTATATAGAATTAAACATAATGGTATTAGTTTTAAATTTTAATATTTATTTTAACCTAACCTATAAAGTAACAGGTTGTCTTATTTTATTCTTGTTGACATTCAACCTCATCCTTGATTTTTCAGTTCTTTGTTCCTTCCTGTCCTATGTCCCTCACCACTTATACTAGTCTCTCTTCATTATTCTTACATCTACATCCATATCCCACATGTTCAATATCTTCCATAGCACACTGTATAAAACCCAACTTTCTAATGTCTGCGACCTATATCAGTTAAATAAACTCAAGCCATCCACAGCTTCACATAATACAAGTATATTAGAAGGAGATTCTATGATCTATATGAGAAAGAACACATGGTATTTGCCTTTCTGAGTCTTTGCTACCTTACTCGGTATATTTTCTAGTTACATTTATTTTCCTGAAACCATGATAGTTTAGTTTTCCTAGGGCTTAATGAAATGCCATTTCGTATATTGTCATATTCTTATGTATCTACATATCAATGAACATTCCTTACTATTCTCAATAAAACAACAATAGATTTTTTGTGAATAATGATGAGAAAGCTCAGATAGAGAAGTCAAGATTAATTACTGACAAACTAAGAAAAAAATTTCAAAGATAAAAATTTGTGGTTATGTTAACTAGATCAGTGTACATTAAGGTTAATAAAGGATGTGGTATTTATAATGTTTTAATAAAAATTAAAATTGTAGAATATTCAATACTTTAGAGAATGCTTATAAAATTGTCCATCACTAAGTGTTACTTACACTAAAAATTTAATATTTTTATAAAATGTTTTGGAGATATATATATATATATATATATGTATATATATATATATATATAACCTTCAAAATAACATTAAGAAGTTACTGTCATAAAATTCAATAACAACACCAAAGACCGGTTATATGAATTAAAAACGGACTAGAAGTTATTGAAAACCTCTCCAATTAAATTCAGAGACTTAGAAAAGAGAGCCTTTTAATAGAAAGGCACATGGCAAACAAGAAACAATAAAATCCTGAAACTATACTAAGATGGTTACTATTCATTCCTAAGCGCTAAGGTTCCATCAACAAGCATGGTAGATGAAGAGAAGGTATATGTCAGAAAAATTAATTCATGTTTAACATAGTAACTTTCTTCATAGTACCCAAGCAGACACTTCTCTTTTTTGTTGCTTAAAAAGTATGTACAAAGCACGGCTTTTGATTATAACACTAATATTTCAAAACTATCATTAAATATGCAAAGATCTTAACACAAAACCCATAGTTTTCATAGCAACCATACAAACTTAAGAAGGAAAAGAAAACATTTTTAAGTACATAGATATGCGTAATGAAGTCCCCACCTTACCAGTAACAGATGGGTCAAACTTATTGTTCTATGTATTACATAGAATACTCTATCCCAGTTCATTGTTCCTTAGCATATGTTTTTCCTCATCATTCTCTGTTACTTATCTTCTGAAAGCAGGTTGTATTTCTCATAAAATTAGTTCAAATCATCCAATCTTCACTCCAACAAAAAGAAGGTGTTGACATTAGAGGAAAACCAATTAAAGGTTCTCATTCTTTATTGTGCAAAATTTTATATATTATTTTGTATGCTTAATATGCTTCTACACCTTAGTGATGACAATTCAATATTGGCCTGAAATCCAACATTCTTAATTCACAATGTAAAAGCCCTTTAGCTAATCACAGAAAAGCCTTCAAAGTGTATTTACATAGGTTTATTTAATAATAATTCAACTTATAGTGTAAGGGGAATAGTGATGTATAACATCTTTTCTTACATTTTTGGTGCCTCACATTATTTTATAGCTAAGAGATTTCATTAGAATCAAGAAAAAATTATTAACATCTTACTAAAATAAAATGAGAATTTTTCTCTGTATAATTCAGAACTTATTCTTGAACATTTTTGTGACACTGTTTCTTTTATATCCCTGGCAGTACCAGAACTCACTCTCCCTCTCACCTTTTCTCTCTTTCTCTCTCTGTAGACCAATCTGGCCTTGAACTTAGAGTTCTGCCTGCTTCTGCTCCCCAGTGCTAAGAATAAAGGCCTGTGCCACCACACCCCGTTCTTGTCTACATCTTTAACATGCTCTTGTCTGATTATATTCCAAATCTTATGAAGTTAGTTCCCTAAAGTACCTAGAAAAACTCCAATACCAAAAATATATTTTGCATATCTAAGTCCCTCTTCCCAAATTCCTGATTGATCTAGTCACCTAGCAAGCTCTATGAAGGAACTGAAAACAACAAATTTTGCTTTCATAACAGGAATAAAGAAAAGGACTGTTTACTGCACGATCTCTTGATATCACGGAACAATTCTTCCAACACTACAAAGTGAAATCTCATAAAGAAATGGGTACCCGAAGCCACAGTTTCTTACCTTCTATTTGGTTGTGCACACTGTGACCACCATTTTATTTTAATCAGGTTTAACGCAAAGGTATTCTCTGCCCCAAGAATCCAATTCTACTATATTGACATATTCAGCCATGTTCAGATAAATTTAATCACCAAGCACACCAAAGTAAGGATTTATAAAATATCCAACAGAAACATGGGAAGAAATGCTACAAATATAAATTCATACAGAATAAATAAACAAAAGGTCATTTACTTTTTGTAACACAACATCTATCCATTTTCATTGTATTGATTGGTTCTGTGTATATTCAGAAGCCAAGAAAATTGTATTTAAGCCAGGACACAATTTGTGAGTTTTAGTTCTCTCTATTATATAGACTATGAAGACTAACACTTAGATATCAATGCTTAATAGAAAGCAATTTTACATGTTGTGTCATTTAACTATTTCTCGGATTTTTTTGTATAATTGAAAAAGTATAGCTAAATCTTGTTATTTAATATTATTCCCACTCAATTTCAATATCTACTTTAACTCTGAGTAATAAGTCCAAATGGGATCTGATTACATATATTGGCCACATACGTATTTTTCTAAAAATTATAAGGCAAAGTTTTATATGCTAGAATGTACACTTTTGGGAGTACTGGAATTTAGTTCATCCTTTTTCATTACTTTTCTCTGAAAGACTATTTTTTACTAATTTGTTTCAAATTTTTAGAAGTATTGTTGTGTGTGTGTTTGTGTGTGTGAGTGTGCCTGTGTGAGTATACATACATACATATACATGTATATTTTATAATTCAAATATAATAAGACCAGAGAAAGTAGCTTGAGTGATATTGATAATTTATAGACCCAGTGAATTTTTGTATATGCGTATATATAACCTTGAAAATATTTTCTGAGTATTTTTTCAAAAGCAATTTTTAAATATGTATACTAGATCAAACATGCTAATTGCAGTTTTAGCTTTTTCCACACTAATTTTGTCTCATTAGATGTCTAGAAAGAAATATATGGATCCCTGAATCATATATTAACTCCAACTGTAGGTAGAATCAATGATAGATCTTATTTTTCTCACCTTTACTTCATAAATTATATATTTAATATGCTCTATTTATATTAGAAACGTGTGCCACATTATACATATATATATATATGTATTTGTTGATAACTTCCTTCTGTAAACAAACATTAAGAATTAATGATTTATATACATTATTACAAAATCTAAGAACATTCAGTGTGTTCCATAATCAACTACCATAATGCATAAATATTAGAATCATTTCCTGACTGACGCTATTAACAAAAATTACTTGATGTACCATTCCTATAAACTAATTTAGATATTATCCATCTGAGTTTCTTCAAGGAAATGTCTAACTTTTAGTAAAGGGAAATATAGTAAAATTGTTACTGTCTTTGAATCACAAATGATGTCAGTATTTTTTTTCATTCTATATTTCTTTAAATTGTAAAATACAGTTTTGTTTAAATAAGTCATAACAAAAAGGGACATATTGATTATAGAGAGCAAAAGAGACCAAATGAAATTAATGCCAAACTCTAATATTTGAGCCAATATCACAAATGGGAAATGATATTTTACTATTAATTTAAGGAGACATAATGTCATTTTTATTTAATAATTTTCCTGAATATTTTATGTATTTTCAGTTCAAATGGTATCTCCTTTTCTCCCTCTCCCATAAACCCCCCTTCCAGCTTCTTTGAAGATGTTCCCATTTCCACCAACTCACTTCAACCTCAATGCCCTGGCATTACCCTACACTGGGGAAACAAGTCTTCACTGGATTAAAGGATTTTAATTCCAATCATGCTGGACAGTGCATTTCTCTGCCACACATGTGGCTGGTATCATTGGTTCCTCAAACTGTACTCACTAGTGGGTTGTTTAATCCCCCGAATTTCTGGTGGGGTCTTGTTGGTTGATATTGTTGTTCTTCCTGGGGTTTTGCAAATCCCTTCAGCTCATTAAGTATTTTCTCTAAAACTTCCATTGAAACCCCCATGTTTAATCCAATGGTTAGCTGCAACCATCCTCATTTATATCAGTAGGGATCTGTCAGAGCCTCTCAGGAGACATCCATATCTGATTTCTATCAGCAAGGATTTGTTGGCATCAGCAATGAAGTCTGAATTGGGTGGCAGCATAGTGGATGGATCCCCACGTGGGGCAGTCTCTGGTTGACCCTTTCTTCAGTCCCTGCTTGACTCTTTATCATTGTATTTCCTCCCATGAATATTTTGTTCCTTCTTCTTAGAAACAATGTAGCATCCACATTTTGGTCTTCTTTTAGCTTGGGCTTCATATGACCTGTGGATTCTTTCTTATGAATTCCACACTTTTGGGTTGATACACACTTCCAATTAGTTTATATTATTTGTGTTCTTACCTCACACAGAATAATTTCTAATTCCATCCTAAGAATTTTATGCAAACATTGTTTTTGATAGCTTAGAATACAGGGTGTAAATATACCACATTTCCTTTATCCATTACCTTGTTGAGGGACATCTGGGTTCTTTTCAGCTTCTGGCAAATATATGTATATATATATATATATATATATATATATATATATATATATATATATATATATATATATAATGTATAAACACACACACACACACATATAGTTGCTTTCCACATATAGCATCATGTGTCCTTGTTAAATGTGGAGCATCTTTTGTGTAAATACCCAAGAAGTGGTATTGCAGGATCCTCATGTAATACAAATTTTGTTAGAAAATTCCAGATTGATTTCCAGAGTGGTTATACCAGCTTGCAATCCCACCAACATTGGAGGAGTGTTCCTCTTTCTCCACACCCTTTTAAGTATCATTTGTCTACTGAATTTGTTTTTATCTTAGCCATTCTGATTGGTGTGCTGTGGAATCTCAGGGGTTTTTTTTTGTTTTGTTTTGTTTTGTTTTTATTTCCATTTACATGATGGCTAAGAATGTTGATATTCCTCAGTTAAGAATTCATTGTTTATGTGAAAACTGAAACTATATGAATAAACCTGTTGTACTCTGTAAAGAAAAAAAAAGAATTCATTGTTTAGCTCTATACACAATTTTGATAGGACTATTTGATTCCCTGTAACATAATTCATTGAGTCTTTGTATAGATTGAATTTAGCCCTCTATCAATTGTAGGATTGATAAAGATCTTTTCTTAATCGGTTGGTTGCTTCTTTTCGCTAATTACAGTGCCCTTTGCCTTACAAAAGCTTTACAATTTTATGAAGTTCCATTTGTCAAATCTTGATCTTAGAGCATAAGCCATTGGTTTTATATTCAGGAAATTTCCCCAGTGCCCAAGTGTCCAAGACTCTTTGACATTTTTCTTCTACTAGGGTTAGGTTATATAGTTTTATGTGGAGACCCTTGATCCACTTTTACTTGAGTGAGCTTTATATGCGGTGATAAGAATTGATTGATTTCACTTCTTCTACATGCTAATTTCCAGTCAAACCAGCACTATTTGTTGAAAATGCTATGTTTTTTCCATTGGATGACTTTGGCTCCTTTGTCAAATACCAAGTTCCTGGTGTGTGCCTTCATTTCTGCGTCTTCACTTCTATTCCATTGATCTGGGTATCTGTCTCTGTACCATAACCATTAAATTTTTATCATTATTTTTCTGTTACCCAGTTTGAGGTAAGGTATAGTGATTCCCAAAGAAGGAAAAGATCTTTACCAATCCTTCAAAAGATAGAGTCCTTATATCCAAAATATACAAAGAACTCAAGAAGTTAGACCGCATTGAGACAAATAACCCTATTAAAAAATGGGGTCAGAGCTAAACAAAGAATTTACAGCTGAGGAATGCCAAATGGCTGAGAAACACCTAAAGAAATGTTCAGCATCTTTAGTCATAAGGGAAATGCAAATCAAAACAACCCTGAGATTTCACCTCACACCAGTGAGAATAGCTAAGATCAAAAACTCAGGTGACAGCAGATGCTGGCAAGGATGCGGAGAAAGAGGAACACTCCTCCATTGTTGGTGGGATTGCAGACTGGTACAACCATTCTGGAAATCAGTCTGGAGGTTCCTCAGAAAACTGGACATTGAACTGCCTGAGGATCCAGCTCTACCTCTCTTGGGCATATAACCAAAAGATGCCCCCAACATATAAAAAAGACACGTGCTCCACTATGTTTATAGCAGCCTTATTTATAATAGCCAGAAGCTGGAAAGAACCCAGATGCCCTTCAACATAGGAATGGATACAGAAAATGTGGTACATCTACACAATGGAATATTACTCAGCTCTCAATACAATACCTTTATGAAATTCACAGGCAAATTGATGGAACTGGAAAATATCAACCTGAGTGAAGTAACCCAATCACAAAAAAAAAAAAAACACACATGGTATGCACTCATTAATATGTTGCTATTAGCCTAAATGCTTGAATTACCCAAGAGGCCTAGAACACATGAAATTCAGGACGAATGATCAAAATGTGAATGCTTCACTCCTTCTTTAAAATGGGAATAAGAGTACCCTTGGCAGGAAGAGAGAGGCAAACATAAAAACAGAGACAGAAGGAACACCCATTCAGAGCCTGCCCCACATGTGTCCCGAACATATACAGACACCCAATTAGACAAGATGGATGAAGCAAAGAAGTGCAGGTGGACAGGAGGCAGATGTAGATATCTGCTGAGAGACACAGCCAGAATATAGCAAATACAGAGGTGAATGCCAGCAGAAAAGCACTGAACTGAGAACAGGAAACCCGTTGAAGGAATCAGAGAAATAACTGGAAGAACTTGCAGGTGCTCAACACCCCATATGAACAACAATGCCAAGCAACCAGAGCTTCCAGGGACTAACCCACTACCTAAAGACTATGCATGGACTGACCCTGAACTCTGACCTAATAAGTAGCATTGAATATCCTAGTAAGATCACTCGTGGAAAGGGAAGTTTGTCCTTGTTCCTGCTAAGACTGAACCCTAGTGAACGTGATTGTTGGGGGGAGTGTGGCAATGGGGTGAGGATGGGGAGGGGAATACCCATAAAGAAGGGGAGGTGGACGGGTTGGGGTATGTTGGCCTGGAACCCGGGAAAGGGAATAATACTCAAAATGTAAATAAGAAATACTCAAGTTAATTTAAAAAAAAAAAGAAATGAAAGGATCCAGTGTTAAAATATGCAAAAAAAATAAGCGAAAGACTACAAAAATTTAGAAGGGAGATGAGATGCGGGCAGGTCTAGGAGGAGCAGGAGGGTTTGTGGGTGCACTTGATCAGAGCACATGTACGAAATGTTCCACAAATGAAAAGCAAACCTTCCCATCCTTTTGATAACCTTATGCTGTGTTATGATGCAAGGCTTTCAAGAAGAACACAGATCAGATATCAGCTCCTGCTTCTTCTTTTACGGGTGTCCTTGTGGTAAATAAATTTTACAAGCAGAAAAAAAAAATAAAGAAGTTCTTTTCTTGTTGAGGATAGTTTTCTCTGTCATGGGGTTTTTGTTTTTTTCAAATGAGTTTTCAAATTGCTCTTTCTAACTCTATGAAGAAGTGAGTTGGAATTGTGATAGCGATTGCCTTGTATATGTTGATTGCTTTTGGCAAGTTGGCCATTTTTGCAATATTAACTCTACCAATACATAAGCATGGAAAATCTTTCCATCTGAGATTTTCTTCAATTTTTTTCTTCACAGACTTGAAGTACTTGTCATAAAGATCTTTTACTTGCTTGGTTGAAGTCACACTGAGGTATTTTTTATTATTTGTGACTAATGTGAAAGTTGTCATATCCCTAATTTCTTCTCAACCTGTTTATCCTTGAAGTAGAGGAAGCCTAATGATTTATTTCCGTTAATTTTATATCCAGGGACTTTACTGAAGTTGTTTTTTGGCTGAAAGAGTTCTCTGGTTGAATTTTTGGGGTCACTAAAATATACTATCATATCATATACAAATCATGATATTTTGACTTCTTGAATTCCCTTTGATCTCCTTTGGTTGTCTAATTTCTGTGAATAAGATTTCAAATGCTATATTAAAGAAGTAAGTGGAGATTGGGCAACCGTTTCTATTCCCAGATATTTGTTGAGTTGCTTCAAGGTTCTCTCCATTTATGTTGATGTTGGGTACTTTTTTTGTAATATTGCTTTTACTATGTTTATGTATGGACCTTGAATTTATGATATGTACCAAATCTTTTAACATGAAGAGGTATTGATTGTTTTCATTCTTTGTCACCATCGAACAAGATGATCATTTGTTCCCCCATCCTGTGAGTTTGTTTAAATAATTGATTTTTCTACATGCTGACCTCCAGTTGATCCATCACCATTTCTTGAAAATTCTGTCCTTTTTCCATTAAATGGTTTTAGCACATTTTTCAAAGATAAAGTGACCATAGGTGTTTGCGTTCATTTCTGGATCTCCAGGCTTGGATATCTGGTAAAACTTTCAATTACCATGGATGGAGAAACCAAGATACTCCATGACAAAGCCAAACTTACAAAACATCTTTGAACAAATCTAACCCTACATAGGAGAGTAGATGGACACTTCCAACACAAGGAAGGAAACTACACCCTAGGAAAAATTTGGGAATTAATCTTTCAACAAACCCAAAAGATGATAGCCACACAAACGTAATTCCATTCCTAACAATAAAAATAACAGGAAAGAACAATAAATTTTATTTACTATCTCTTATCATCAATGGACTTAGTTCTCCAATAAGAAGATATAAACTAAGGAATTGGAGAAATAAAGTGGACCGAACATTTTGCTGCATACAGGAAACACACCTTACTTACATAGACAGTCACTATCTCAAGGTAAAAGGCTGGAGAGAAATTCCAAGCAAATGGTCCCAAGAAACAAAACAGAAATAGCCTTTCTTACATTGAATAAAATTGACTTTCAACCAAAGATATCAAAAATGATAAGGAAGGACAAAATAATTGTCAAAGAAAAAATACTACTAAGATGAACTATCAATTCTGAACAACTATGTTTCAAATGCTAGGGCACCTAAATTCACCAAAAGAAACATCACTAAGACTCAAAGCATATATTGGCGCCAACACAATAATAGTGGGAGACTTCAATATGCAAGTTCATCAATTGACCGTTTGTGGAAAATGAAAATAACTGATACAGTGAAAATAACAGAAATAATCATCCAAATGGATTTAGCAGATATTTAAAGAACATTTCATCCTAAAACTAGAGAATATACCTTTTTTTTTGCACCTAAAAGTAACTTCTCCAAACTTACCATATACTCTGTCACTAAACAGGTCCCTATAGATACCAGAATAGTGAAATAATCCCATGCACCCTATCAGATTATCATGGACTAGTGCTGGTCTTCAATACTTTCTTATTTTTATATTTGTTTTTATTATCAATATTTGCTTAATGTGGTATTTTTGAAACACCAGCTTTCTTGATAGTTTGGCACTATGAAATCTAGGTTGGGTTTAGCCTAGTAGTAATCCTTCCATTTTGCCTCTATAGTAGCAAGAGAGAGAGCTCCATTCCATTCTTGGGTATATTCTACATTTTGAGTGAACATTTTGGGCACACTGTGCATTTAATGGTTTTCATCTTTTCTTAAATATATATTATTATTATCTCATCTTACAAATTTGTAGTTTGATAATTACATTTTAATATCATGGTTCCTGAATGGATCTTTTGATCTCATTTTGTTAATATTTTATCTCCATTTTAAATGGATTTTCCTTTGTGAATATTTTCTGTCTTTAAGTATGTTTTTGTCTTTATGTGATTTTATTATTGTTTATCAATGAAAAAATGCAATTTATTTACACCAGCAGCCATACAGGAAGGGGAACACAAGAGCTAGTTAGCTATTTGTATAGTATGGGTTACTTATTAAAAAATAAAAATCTCTGAAACAAAGGACAGTGATGAATTTCACACTATCCTCCCCCAATGTTCCCAGCATACAATAATTCCCAGTAATGGCCTGAGGTCATATGCTGTTGGGAATAGTTGATGGAAGAATAAACTCACAAACCACAGAATATTTAAAGAAAAACTTTCTTCCATACACACAGATACATAATAGGATTACAGGGAGGTCAATACAATTAATTGAAGAAGATGTAAAGAGGTATGTTGTGAGGACAAGGAAAGAATTTCAAACCACTGTCAACTATACAATGGTGAACATTTTTTCCCAAAAAGTGGTTTGTGTGCCAGAACAATAACAGCTGGACTGGACCCACCTTTTATCTACACAGAGTGTGGAGTTGTGGTCCTATTGGAAACAATGAAGACAGAACCCAAAACAATAGCAAAAGGAGGAATTAATATAAGCAATCCGGTGATGCAAACTACCAAAGACATCTTTATGTTCCAACCAGAAATCGCAGGAAAACTAAAGTCATATTTGAGTGCCCCATCTAAGACAAGAGTGAGCGAGCCATGGCCTTTCTCCCTTTCATATTTTTCAAGTACTTTACAGAAACAAGAATCTCAGACTGCTTTGTCCATGATTTATGAAAGGGTTTTCTAGGCATCATGTATTAAGAAATCATTTAAAAGTATTTTTAGCTCCTGACACGGTTTTATTAAAGTTCTCAAACTTCTTGGACTAAGATTCCAAAGTGTAACTAGGCCAACCCTGAGCTGTAAAACTATGACAAGCAACAATAACAGATATTTTCATGGCCCAAGCACTATAGCACTGCACTATTGAGTAGAGTGATCCAAATTAATTCAAACAGCTCAAGAGAGAAGGGAGAAAAAGGTTAGAAAAGTGATGAAGAATCAACACCTTCCTTGTGTATGCCAGCAATTATGGTTCTGCAGTAAGTCCTAAGAGGCAGTATCCAAGTAGCAAGGGGAGGAAAGGACTAAGGACAAGACAGGGAGAAAAACTAGCATGGCACATGTATGGAAGAGAAAAACTGAAAATGTCCTGTAATTTAAAAAAAAGATTTTTTCATTATTTTCTCATTCCAATCAAAAGAGACATCCATGAATGACTCTCCTCTAAGGCTTCCATAAAAGAGGTAAAACAAAAACGAATATAAACATTGAAAGTTTGAAAATAAAACAAAAGAAAAAGAACTTGTGTATGTTTCAGAGCAGGAGCACTGAAAAATGAACTAAATCTGGTCAAGATGAAACCTAGAGTGGGAAGCAGGAACTAGAATTAAGAGCTGCAAGAGATAGGCAGGTGAGCAGTGACAGGAACATGGCCAGGCCTGAGAGATAAGGTTGGTTCTTTACAGGGACACAGAATGAGGTAAGAAAACATTTCAAATAAAGCAGCACCTTTCCTTTCTGCTCACCTCAGTAATCCCATCCTCTAATATCCCCCATTGAAGGACTAAAATAGAAGAGTTGTGGTATGTATGTCACTCACTTCCCATTTACTTTTAACCCTGCCTCCAAAGTCAGGAAATCCAAACTTTCTAACTTCCAAGAACAAAAATACAGCCCCAGGTATAAGGAGATCCTGAGGGCCAAATGACAAACTGCAGTTAGTGAGAGTAGAGAATATGGAGATGTCTCATTCAACATAGCAGAAGTGTGACGGCCCAAGCTAAGAAAGGAAAAGCAACCATATCAGGTAAACAAGGTCTGCTTCTCATAACATTAAATTCATTTATATTATTCTTTCCTTATAAAAAAATACTTTATTTGGGCTTATAAACCAGAATATCAGAGTCAGTGATTGATGATATCAGAGCAAAGATATACAGGCAGAGGTTGCTGACCATAAGCAGAAGGTGGAGAAAAATAGATTGAAATAGCTTCAATCCTTTGAAACTTCAAAGCCTACCCCGAACAACATACCTCCTGCAACAAGTACATACCACCTAGTGAGATTACAATTTTTGGGCATTTACATTATTCTTGACTACACTTAGTCAAATCAATTCCCAGCTCAATCTTCATTTTGAATGAAGCTGATTTTCCTGCAAAGTGGCTCTACCATCTTCTCTTCCTAATATTGGCTTTCATCATGGGGATAATAGATGATTCTGGATGCATAGGGGATGTTTTTATTCCTATACATCACTCCATTAACGTACTATATGTGTACTGACATTTCAATGAGTTTCATTTGGAGAAGGTATAAATGGTTTAGCTTATATATATATGCTTTCAACCTCTATTAAATATCAAATATCCATTCTTGGTTAATAATTTCTTCTCTCATATGATAAAAAAATAAAATTTTACTCTAATCAAAATAATTCTCTATTATTTTAATATTGAAAGATACAGAAGAATATTAAGATAATGTGGAATATTAAATCAGCTGATCTGCATGTTCATTAATTAAGAACAACTAGAATCATTGATATGTTTTTGGAACATAATATAGTAACAAATACAAAAGCATTGAATAAATAGTGGCAGAAGACGAGTGTCATCATCTAAAATGTACCTTACCTTCAGATCCAGTGTTTTCTTTCATGTAGCAAGAATTCAATTTACCTACTCTTCCTCAGTATTTTTCAAACTCTCATTGACTCTAATTTCAAAGCTGTATCCTATAACTAGCATGATTGTTAAATTTCAAACCAAGAACAGTGCATGTGTCAATCATTTTCCGCCTTTCCTTATTTGTGTTTTATTCTGTTCCCAAAGGCCATGTTGTGTTGAAGTTATGAAGAATTTCTTGCTCCTTTGATGAAAATTTTCTGAAAGCATAGATTATTCATATTTGTAAAATACTGTTGATATGTTTAATAGTACTGGATATTATAGTTAAAATCATCTGGATTAGGAATTTTTGCATGTATATCATAACACACTAAAATACTAAAGATTAAAAGTAGAAGAGCTAGAATTTATCACATGTTTTTACTCTTCTAGGGTGTGTAAATTCACAAAATCTGAAAAATGACTTCTTTCTGTGAAATTCACATTCATGAGCCATTAAATTCTAATCAAAGAGTGTGTCAGCACAAATAAACTTGGATTAAATTATAATTGCAATACAAAATGTTTGTAGTAAGTATATGGGCAAATAATTTGTCTGAATATACTAAATAAGCATGTAATATAATCATAGGTTTGCTCTTCATTAAATAAGTACTCCCATTTATAACTTAAAAAATACAGATATTGAAGTGAGTTTTGTTATATAACAGCTAATAATGGTCTTAGTAATGGATTAAATCACCAAACAATGTACAGTAAGTAGGAATGTCTAGTGAGTTAGAGGTTCTTTCAAGCATCTACAAGGGGCTAAAATAAAATCCTTTATAATTCTCCTAAATCCACTTATCATGAAATATTCCACATCAGAGTAAATAACACCAACAACTTTTCTTTTGCTCAAAAAAAGACATTGGCTTTCTTTTCTTCCTGCCCACACCACACTCATTCTTCTACCAAACACAACAATTTCCGACATAGCTCTCTGATATGACTCTTTTTCATTATCACTGACAGTACTTCCAGATAGACTTCAAAAACATCCTTAAAATTATTCTCTGTATCATCTCATAATACATAAGTAACCAGAGTCCCTTCTATATACATTGTGAGTTAAACAAACTTATTTAAAACTGTTCAATGATTTCTAAGACATTTACAGTAAATAAAAATTATATGTCTAATACTGTTCCTATATTCCCATATGAGACATTGCCTAAGCTTCAGCTTTATTTGGACCGCTCTTCTATCTCTTAGTCAATACAAACTACTATCATATTTACTTTTTGGAAATGTCAAGCTCTTTGTCCTTTTATCATCCTTCTATTTACTGTGATTTTGCCCAAAATATAGATCAACTATATTTCATCTAATCTAACTTAAATGTCACTTCCTTATGACAATCTCCATGACCATATTTTTAAAATAGATTCTTCAACTACTTGCATACTATCAACTGTAACAGACTGATTTATGGATTCATTTCTTTCTTTTTCTTGAACTATAATGCAATTTTTATAAAAGAAAGTTCATAATACATTTTATTCATTCCTAATCTATACCACTATTATGGACCTGATACAGTAATGGAGACTTATTATTTATTACATGATTCAGTAAGTTTCAAAAATAAACTTTATACTATTCTTCATTTTAATAAATATGCATCCCATTCATTGGTTAGTCCAACATGTAGTAATTATGTGAATTCTTCAATATATTACAATTCAATGACCTAGTTGACATTGCCTATATATTTTAATTTGTCACAGATAGTCTGTGTCATATTCAACACAATACTGTGTTCACTGAGCAATTATCTCATCTGGCAATATATTTGACATGAAAGAATGAGATCCCATGAGGAAATAGATGGACTTCCAGGAGTGCTGACACACTCAAGAGCACAGGAGAGACTTCTTCTTCTCAGAGGTAACTTCCTGGAGTGCTCAGAACCCACGAATGGAGGTGTAGTCTGTTACAGCATACTTTTGTTTCTATCTATTCCATATAGCTGAACCTGATCCACAGCTCTTGGTACACAAAAAACTCCTAACCCAAAACATCCGGGAAATCCCAGACAAAATGACAAGATAAAACCTAAGGATAATAGGTATAGTAGAGAATGAAGACTCCCACTTTGAAGGGTCAGTAAATATCTTCAACAAAATTATAGTAGAAACCTTCCCTAACCTAAAGAAAGAGACAACCTTACACGTACAAAATTCAAAGAGAACTCCCAAAAATTTGGAGCAGAAAATAAATTTCTTCCATCACATAATAGTTAAAATATAAAGTACACAAAACAAAGAAAAAATATTAAAACCAGTAAGGGAAAAAGGTTGAGTTACATAAAAAGGGAGACCAATCAGTATTCCACACTTCTTAAAATAGACTATGAAAGCTATCAGGTCCTGGGCATATATCACACAGATCATAAATGAACAAAAATGTCATCCCAGGCTGCTATAAAACCTCTCAACTACCATAGATGGAGATTCCAAGATATGCCATGACAAGAGCAAATTTACACAATATCTTTCCACAAATCCAGTCCTACAAAAGATGAAAGGTGGAAAATTCCAGTACAAGGCAGGAAACTACACCCAGAAAAAGAAAGAACACAATCTACTTTTAAAACACAAAAGAAGATAATGTAGGTAGCCACAGAAACATAATTCGACATCTAACAAGAAAAATAATAGACAAATCCAATCATTTGTCTCTGATATCATTAAACATCAAAGGACTCAAATGCCCCTGAAACGACATACACTAGAAATCAACTGCCCTGGAATAGAAACACTTTATTCTTCCTCTGTCTGCAATGGAGGGGTCAGAGACATAGCTATCTGATGGAACGAAATCTAGAATTGACCTTGTGACTGAGGAGTGTCTCAAACAGTCAGCCTCTGCTGTAGTGTACCTGAGACTGAATCCTTGTGAACAAGAATCCATAGGAGACTCTCACTTTGTTCGTGGCTGACTCAGGTATAACATTCAACTAATAAAGACCAGAACTTGTTCCTCAAACCTTAGTGCATAGCCAATACAACTTTGACCACCAAAAAATCTCCAAGAACAATGGATTGACGTCCCATGGCCAATGAATAAAAGTTCCACCCTGGATCCAAGGCCACTTATCTAAGATACTCACCAGAAAGGTAAATATCCCTCACACCCATACCTGTGCTGCTAATAGTAAGTTTAAAAAAGGATTAGAGACAGTGACTTCACACAAGATTTCAGAATAAACCTCAGATTGCTGTCACGTCTGTAGTGGAGTCCTTGGAGATAAGAATTTTCTGGAGTTCTCTGAAAATGTAGAGGCCTGGAGTGATGGGATCATTGTTTTTTATAGAAGGTAATCATGGATAGTCCCCTACTATCAAACCGGATTAAGACTTTTCTCCTTTCAAAAACATTGATATTTTTTATAGGCCTTAGAGTTACCCATTTGACAAAATGGTCTCTCGGAACCATCCCTTCTGCTTGGGGCCCATGGGATATTTTACCTCGGACCAAGGAGCATTGATCCCTCTGGTGAAGGTTCACTGAAATCCAAAAGGAGGGAGCAAATCCTGGAATCTTATGCTACTTCCTTGAGTAAAGTCACATGATATGTTGTGAAGTCATCAGTCTGGTGCTCATTTCGTTTTGGTTGAATATACTTTTAGGGGGCAATCATGCTTAGGACACCTCAACTTTTCATGAATCATGTAATCTATATTCATGCTCTTGCATATTCAGCTAAAGATGTGGATATGCTAGACTGTGCGGTATCATTAGAAGATGATGCAATGCTAGGACCTCCTGAGCTATTGTAAGCAATTTAATTTTTTCTCAAATACAAGGGGAATATGAATACTCTAATCAATTCTCCTGCTACAGGGGCATCAGCAACTCATCTTTACTTGGTGGTACTCATCCATTCTTTCTTTGATTAAGGAGGCATCATGTGTTATCCCTGAAGGAAAGGTTACTTCAGATCATTCTAGTTTGTCCAAAGTAGGTTTAGATATTAATTTAGGGTGAGGAAACCCACACTAGTTCCTGATATTATGGACTGTGCCACAGATATGTTTCCTAATTTTTCCCAGGTTTCTCCTTCAGTTCAAGGTAAACTTGGGTTTCAATTGGGATGCAATGAAGAGCCCCTGAAAAACATATTCTGCAAAGTAAGATGAATATATTCTACTTTCTTTGAATAAGAAAATCTAGACATACCCTGTAAGTTGAAAGGGGCTTAATACAAATTATTTTGATGAAGAACATACAGAGAATCAAATGAAATGAAATCTCACACAGTTTTTTTTTTCTTAAGGAAACTTTAAATTAATATCCCCTGACAATGGTTTCTTCTGATCCATAGGATCTCAGTTCTATTCTTCTAAGAGGTCTTAATGTTTCCTTTCTTACCTGGGTGTCCAGGCATAGATAAATGTTTGAAGGAATGGAAGACCACGTGGACATGATGTCCTCAGACATGTCAGGGCAAATCTGAGCCCTAACCTAAGTTCTGCCTTTAAGGTTTTTCACATAAAATGGAGCAGTTTCATCTTTGTTGTCGATGATTATCCTGCTTCTGAACAGCTTGTGCAAAACATAAATCCAGAGATTACCACCCAATATGTAAGAGCAAATTCCCTAATTTCTGGCCAGCACGCCTCAGAGTACCCCGACACATAGTTATTCTGGACTGTGAAAACAGTTGCACTTGACTGCCTTCTTCCAGTACCCAAGGTAAACCTTTGCCTGAAGGATTCTGTGACCTTCTCACTCTTCCCAATCCTCCTAAAATGTTCTCTCTGAATAATGGGTCCTTGACTTTCCAACAAAGTAGTCGTATCCCTAACTGATTAAACATATTTTCAAAAGTGACTCCTTCTATAATCCAATGACTCTGCTCCACTCCGGTTTGAAGTCCCAGAGTCGTAGTTTAGAATCAGAGTATATAACCCTTGCAAACTGCAATAAGACAAATCAATAAAAATGTAATAATTTCAACATTTCTGCTTAGATCTTAACAGCTGAACAAACCAGAAGAATTAACCTAGCCAGAAAAAATTATCCAAAGCCTTTGGCAGAAGAAATATGTTCCTGTCTTTTCTCTCCTGCATTAACAGAAATTATGAATATATAAACCTCTGAATGAGAATTTGAAACTTATGATTACGGCTGGAAACTTTATCCACTGTATAAGGTACCAGGAAGCTTTTCTCTTGACAGAAGTGTGTATGACACCTATATACACTATGCCTGAAGAAGTTTCTCTTCATTTTCAATAGGGCTTTAGAGTTTTCCTCTCTTACATGGGGTTCACTTTACCCAGTGTTAACTTACTCCTTCTGATTATATTGTAGAGCATGTCAGTACTCGCCTAAGTATAGCATTGCCCTAGACCCTTTATGATAAAGGGGCTTAAAACCTGTTTGAAGCCTTACATGGGCCTTTTATTTTCCTATACCCATCAAGTGGTGTTGTCTTTTCTCCTTAAAGGTCTGCCAGACCTAGGGAGTGTTATACCTCGCATCCTACATGAAAGACCATCTAGCATTCGTTGTCTTTCCAGTAGGATTGTGGGCCAATTGTCTACTTCAATCCACTAAGTCGATTTTAGACCCTCAGCTTCTGCGAATGGGGGCTAGGGAAATGAAATTCTATTGAAAGGGCTCTAAAAATTATTCTCAGTGCACATCAATTGTCTCAGAACTCCTCCCTGTGTACTATGTGAATTTTGGAGTACCTGTGGAACTAAAGAATTACTAGAGCTGCCCTTCGGCCCATGCCACTCAACACCCCTATAAAGAAAGTTTGCTTAAAACTAACCTCTTTATTCAATGTATTCATACAACACATATGCAAACAATGGTATCTTATATTTCTCTGCTTCTAAATCCTAGTTCAGAAGACACAAAGCTAAATTGACTCTTATACCATGTGCCTTAAAGTAGGTCATCAAAATATTCCTATATTTTATTCACATATGTTTGCAGCTGAACACATCCTTGAAGAAACATCACCGCTTCCTGAACCACTTATACTTTTGTTGTGACCATTGCCTGGACTAAAAGATATATATGTATACGTATAGGGAACATACTTAGAAGTTACTGAAACAGAGTCAGAACATTCCTCCAAGGCCCAGTGTAGCCGATAACCTTCCCCTGCTGACCATGGGTGAAGTTGATAATTCTTTTCTTCAAAATATGACTAGGGTCCTCCACATTGTGAACCAATACATTCAGGATTTCACTTTAGCTAAAGATCTTCTCAGAACTTCCCATTCTGTAAATCTGTTCTCAGAAATCTCCTGTTCTGAGATACATCCTAGACTCATTCCTCTTTGAAGAGGCCCTGAGAACTACACTGAATGATGATGTGACTCCTTCCCCATCAGTGTGGCCTTGGATCTTGCTCACCTCTTGATGGTGTACACTGCCTTTGACCAAATGAAACTCAAACATTGCTTTATTCACAAGGTGACATGAGACATGCTTTTTCAAATAATAGTTTGCCAAAGCTTGTATTCTAAAGCAGTCCCTCATGACTTTGAATTACCTCACATGGATATACTCTAAATAATAGAGAATCAAGGCTTTTACCTTTTACCATGGTGGATAGGGAAATATGTTCTTCCATCGGGTTTGAGGTCCCAGGTCCTATATATAGAATCATTGATTGATTCCAATCAAGCCAATCACTAGAAATCAAGAGCACCCTTTGTTGCTACCCATATATGGACATATTAAGACAAACTGAATGAGCAACAGATCCAGAGACAGTCATCCAAGCTGTTTAAAAAAGGCTTGGGTTGTTACCTAAACTTCCCCAGATTTAATACAAGATGTAAAATTTCTACCAACTAAAGAAGTATAGAAATTGAAGGGCATTGTTGGAGAAAATCCTTCACCAAATCAGGTTACAATGACATCCATGTGTCACAGGATGTTTCATGCTACCAACCCCAACTCCAAGGGTTTTCTAACACGTACCATTGCACAATCAGATCTCAAAGTTTTCTCTTTCTTAAAGGCGTCGAGATCTTCCTTTTTCCCTCAGTTACCTAAGTCATTGAACAGAATGTCAGACCTCCCTCCTACAACTGAGCCTACTCTACTCATTCCCTGGTTGCCTTATGTCTTCTCAAGTACTCATATAAAGGAAAGACCCCCAAATTTTGATTATTTGAAAGTGGGCTCAAGTCACTTCACTTCTGACTAAAGAGGCCCCATGGTCTCATGGCATACCTCTGTAGAAGCCAGAATCAGATTCAATAACATGTAGTTCAATGTAGTACAAAATGGGACCTTCAACCACAAAAACTATAGGCAGTCAGTTCATGGCCAAGGCTGTATATGCTATGGAATGATGCTCACGAGATATGTCAGGTTTGGCTCCTAAGGGCAAGTCTCATTGATTCCATCTATACTTGTGAGGAGTTTCAGTTGTAGCCTCTAGCTCTGGAAGTCCCAAGAGCATCACTTAATTACAAGGACATCTTATACCTGATTTAAACTCATTTTACTTAAGTGCCAATCTTGACCAAGATTACCAGGCAATCCTGATTGCGATTTCGCAGTGGGACATCATAAGATACTTGTTGTAGATCAGAGGGCAGAGTATAGAAAGCTAAAATTAACATATATGCAATCTTACTACAGATGGTTGTCAGAAATGCAATTTTTCCATCTCTCATTTATGGATGTGTACACATGTACACTTATAGTTATATATATCATATGCACATATATACATCACACACACACACACACATATATATATATATACACACACATTATACATAATATATATACATCATATGTATACATTTATACATCTTATTTATACACATATGATATATATATACATTTATACATCATATATATATATATATATATATATATATATATATATATATATATATATATATATATCGATGGAGCATCAGAGTTCAGATAATCACTTACCCTGATGGAAGAGCATGCTAATGGAAACTGGAAAGAATAATCGGAAGAAAATTAAGCAATACCATACTGTTTTCCCACCACCAAAGGTGAGCTAGAATTTTTCCTTCTTCACAGTTAGGTGACTAGATCTTGGTAATTGGTTAAAAATGGCCAGGCACTTTCTTGTTTAGCAAAGCAGTTCAGGATGACTCCATAAGTTGCAGTTATGAACACAGGTTACTAAAACTGCACCTATTTCCTAGCCATCTCAACACCATCCCCTTTAGATGAAGGGGAATCAGCACTTCACTTTGATTGGTGGCCTTCAGGTCTTTATTTTTTGACAAATAATACTTTACACCATCCCCTTCTGTATAAGATCTGTTATAAGAAGGACTGGAGTTTACTATTGAGATCTCTGATTTTTTTTTTTTGCCCAAGAGGACCAAGATTAAAGAGTCCTTAGAGCATACTCAACCTTCTAATAGGGAGCTTTAGATGAAGTATAACCCTCTAATAGGGAGCTTTAGATCATGTTCATCTAATAATGGCCACTAAATAAATATAGGTTTGGCCAAAGGTACTTCACCTAATTATGATCTGTGTTAGCAAATCATGAAACTTTCATTATCTCTCCTATATACCATCCTTCATGCTTATACCCATGTCGTTGATGATTAGCTTCAAGAGGACTTAGAGACTGAAAATCATGAATGCTGAATAATACTAATGCTTGGACCCCGGTTAGAGCCTACCATGGTGTAACTGAAGATGTGAATATGTAAAGTAGCCCTAGCTTTCCTGCTCAATTTAGGCTTGAAAACTCCCTTATCCTAAAATAGGTTTGTCACTTTAAGCAGATTCTACGTCTTCTTTAATATTCTACTCTTAAACATCATTACTTTAAATCACCAATTTATGTCCACTATATATCAAATGTATATTCTGTATATAAGTGTCTGCTATCTGTCTTATAAGACTGGCAGTTCCTGAGATCATCTCTGGCACCCAGGTCTAAAACTCCACTTCTAGTCAAAAAGGTCCTCAGTAGCTAACCTATTTGACAAAGAATGATTCTGAACCATTCTACTTTTGGTGAAAGATGGCACAAAATTTACACTTAACTGTGTCTCATATTCAAAACTTCCTCTAGGAAGGACATCAGAATGACACCTTTTGCTCCAGTTGTTCTCAAATTCACATCTTCTGTCCAAGGGGTCTGTAAATGTCATCATTTCAAAGAAGAGATTCAGTGTCTCTCCTTTTCCCTATGGGAGTATCAACACTCCACAACTACTCAAAGTATACAAGTTTTTTCTCTGTATAGTGGGCAAGAACACTTTTACCAAAGGACAACATTGGCCTGAAATATCTTCTTTTGCCCAAGGGGTACTCATGCCTGCACTCTCTATTGGCCATCTTCAGCACTTCTTCTCTTGATTTTGTGAGCCTGCTACATCCCAACTGTCTAGGACTACATACAAACTTCTTCCTGCTAAAGGTATTCTGAGACATTCCTCCATGGAAGAAAGGGGTTTTGATCTTTTCTTGTCTGACAAAAGTCTTCAAAGCCCAAAGACAACTGCTGGAATGAAATGCAACCTATAGGACTGATGCAAGAATTACTACCTGGACTTTCAAATGGCATGAAAATATATGGACATTCTAAATACTGAAAAAGCATAGGAAGCTGATCAAGCAATACTGGATCTTCCTCTGCTCCACGAGGTACTTACATTTTCTCCAGCATGAAATGGTCTTTCTTATTATTTTAAAAGTAGCCAGAGATTTTACAGTTCTAACAAACAGGTATAGAATATCTCCTTTGCACATTTTCTCAGAAATCCCGGTGATGTCCACGGTGCAATAACAAATTTTTCCCATGAAGTCTTGCATATTACCTTTTTGAGGACTGACACAACAGTCCTACTTCTGTTCAAGTTCCCTACCTCCACCATCTTACCCAGTAAGATTTAGACTTATACAATTAAGAAGACTCCAGGAGGCCAAGGAATTACCACAGATTCCCCATATGCCAAATGTATTTCCTCTCTTAAATTTCTAAGTTTATTGTCCTGGGAAACACTGTTCTGACCGAAGAGATCTCAGAGAAATCTGGACTGAGTTCTCAAACAAGAGTCTAAAAGCAAGCATAAATCCGACTACTGTCTTCATTGTGTTCCCTTACACAGAGATGTCCTTTCACATGCAGAGGAATGTGTAGATGGACATATATTTGAATAAGACACTGAACCTAAGACTACTGCATTAGAGCCTCGTACAAGACTTCTAAGACTGTTGACTGCCTACCATGGATATTCAGGTGTGTATTCTTTACTGTGATTTTCAGTTTGGAGTTGCTGAAGTAGTGTGTGGCTGGAATGTTCTATAATTTCCAAGGTATCAATCAACCTTCAACTTCTGCTCAGTAGTGCTCCAGACATAAGAGGAAGAGAAGCTATGCACATTCCATACAGTCTAGGGGAGATCCTTTTTCACCCTTCTACTTTAGAACATCAAAAATCTATTACATTTTCCTAGAGGGACAGCAACAATTCCTCTCCTGCACACAAGGAAATTAGATATGCTTCCACCTATTCAAAGGAATCTGAGTATCCTCTTTTCATTTATTTGATTTTTTAATTTAAATTTCAAATATACCCTTTCTTGGTTTCCTACTCATAAGACATCTATCTGCTCTCCCTCCCCTTCTTCGATAATGGAGTTCCCATCCACATCATCCACCCGTCTAGTCTTTCTGACCTTCCTTACACTGGGAGTCCAAATTTGGAAGGACTAAGAGTTTTTCCTCCCCTTTGTGCCCAAAAAGGCCATCCTGTGCTACATATACATCTACAGCCATGAGTCAATCCTTGTATATACTTTGGGTGATGCTTTACTCCCTGGGACCTATCGTTGTTGGGCATTGCTGTCCTATGAGGCTGCAAGCCCCTTCAGGTCTTTCAATCGCTTCTGTAATTCCTCCAACAGGTGTTCCAATGTCAGATTAATGTTTTGCTGCTAGCATTCAAATATGAATTTGACCTGTTGTGGCTGTGTCTCTCAGGAGACAGCTATATCCAGTTCCAGTCAGCATGCACTTCTTAACTTCAACAATCTTATATAATTTGGTGACTGTATAAATGTATATGGGCCACAGGTGGGGCATGAATTCCTTCAGTCTCTGCTTCTCCCTGTGCCTCCACATACCCTCCTGTGAATGTTTTTTGTTCCCCCTTTTAAGAAGGAGTGAAGCTTCCATACTTTGATTATTCTTCTTGAACATCATGTGGTCTGTGGATTATATCTTGCGGAATTCGAACTTTTGGGCTAAAATCCACTTATCAGAGATTGCATACTATGTGTCCTTTTCTGTGATTGGGTTACCTCACTCAGGGTGACGCTTTCTAGGTCAATCCATTTGCCTATGAGTTTCATGAATTCATTGTTTTTAATGCGGAGTAGTAGAACATTGTACAGATGTATCACATTTTATGTATCCATTCGTCAGTTGAAGACCATCTGGATTCTTTCCAGTTCCTGGCTACTACAAATAATACTGCTATGAGCATAGTGGAGCATGAGTCTTTGTTGAATGTTGCACCACCTTTTGGGTCTATGCAGAGTACAGGTAGAGCTGGGTCCTCAGTTAGGGCATTATCCAATTTTCCCAGGAAACTTCAGAATGATTTCCAGAGTTATCGTACAGGTTTGCAATCCCTCCAATAATGGAACAGTGTTTTTCTTTCTCCATAACCTCACCAACATCTGTTGTCACCTGAGTTTTTGATCTTAGCCATTCTGACTGGTGTGAGGTGGAACCTCAGGAGTGTTTTTATTTTTATTTCCTTGATGACTAAGGATGTTGAGCATTTCTTGACATACTTCTCAGCTATTTGTTATTCCTTAGTTGAGAATTCTCTGTTTAGCTCTCTACCCCATTTTTCATAGGATTGTATGGCTCTCTGGTGTCTAACTTCTTGAGTTCTTTGTATATTTTCGATATTAGCTCTGTATCAGGTGTAGGATTGAAAAAGATCTTTTCCCAATCATTTGGTTGCTGTTTTGTCCTAATAACAGTGTCCTTTGACTTACAGAAGCTTTGTAGTTTTATGAAGTCTCGTTTCTGATTCTTGATCTTACAGTACAAACCAGTGGTGTTTGGTTCAGGAAAATTTTCCCAGTGCCCATGTTATCAAGACTCTTCTCTACTTTTTCTTCTATAAGTTTCAGTTTATTGGGTTTGATGTAGAGGTCTTTGATCCACTCATACTTAAGCTTTGTATAGGGCAATAAAAATGAATCGATTTGCATACTTCTACATGCTGCCCTCCACTTGTTGAAAATCCTATCGTTTTTCATTGGATGGTTTTAGCCTCTTTATTAAATATCAAGTGACCATTTATGTGTGTGTTTGTGTTGGTGTCTTCAATTCTATTCCACTTATCAACATTCCCAGGAATCTGTACAAATACAACTTTTTTGTCATTGTTCTTTGCTTTTTAATCACTATTGCCCTGTAATACTGCTTGAGGTAAGGAATGGTGATTCCCCCAGAAGTTCTTTTATTGTTGAGTACAGCATATGTATGTTGTGCCATCACTTGTATTAAATTCTTAAAAGTCTTTAATCTTTCTTTATTTCTTGCTTGACAAGTTATCTTTGAGTAGAGCACTGTTCAAGTTACAGTTATGTGTGGGCTCACTGATGTTTTTGTGGATATTTAAGACCAGCCTTAGTTGTCACGGTTTGATAGGATGCATGGACTTATTTCTGTCTTCTTCGATCTGTTGAGTCCTGTTTTGTGACTTGATATATGATCAATTTTGGAGAAAAAACTATGAGATGCTGGGAAGAATATATTATTTTGTTTTAGGATTAAATATTCTATAAATATCTGTAATGTCCATTTTGTTCACAACTTCTGTTAGTTTGTCTTGATCATGGTTTAATTTTTGTTTCCATGATCAGTCCATTGATGAGATTGTGGTGTTGAAATCTCCCACTATTATTATGTGAGGAGCAAATGGGTGCTTTGAGCTTTAGTAAGGTATCTTTTAGGAATGGAGGTGCCCATGTATATGGACCATACATATTTAGGATTGACAGTTACTATTGGTGGGATAATCTTTTGATAAATATGAAATTTCCTTCCTCACCTGTTTCGAAAACTTTTGGTTGATAGTCGATTATATTCAATAGTAGAATGGCAAATCCAGCTTCCTTCTATCAGACCATTTGCTTCAAAATTTGTTTTCTAGCCTAATACTCTCAGGTAGTGTCTGTCTTTGTCTCTGAGTAGTGTTTTCTACATTCAACAAAATACTGGGTCCTCTTTATGTATCCATTCATTTAGTCTATGTCTTTCTATTGGGGAATTCACTCCATTTTGTTAAAAGATATTAAGGAATAGTGATTGTTGCTTCTGTCATTTTTGTTGTTAGAGGAAGAGTCATGTTTGTGTGTCTCTTTTCTTTTGGTTTCATTGCAAGATTAGTTTGTTGCTTTTTCTAGGATGTAGTTTCCCTCCTTGTGTTAGAGTTTTCTACCTATTATCTTTTGTTGGGCTGGATTTGTAGAAAGATACTGTATAAATTTCGTTCTGTCATGGAATATCTTCGTAATTCCATATGTGTTAATTGAGAATTTTCCTGGCTATAGTAGACTGGAATGGCTTTTGTGTTCTTTTATGGTCTAGAGTATTCCAGGATCTTCTGACTTTCATAGTATCTGGTGAGAAACCTTGTGTAATTCTCATAGGTCTGACTTTATATGTTACTTGACTTTGTCCCTTATTGCCTTTAAACTTCTTTCTTTATTTTGTGCATTTGGTGTTTTGACTATCATGTGATGTGAGGAATTTCTTTTCTGGTAAAATCTATTTACAGCTCTGTTGGCTTCTGGCATGTTTTTCGGCATCTCTGTCTTTAGGTTGGGGAAGATTTCTTCAATAATTTTTTGAAGATATTTACTGGCCCTTTAAGTTGGGAGTTTTCACTCTCTTTTATACTTCTAATTGTAACATTTGATCTTCTCATTGTGTCTTTGAGTCCAAATGACAGGTAACTTGGAGCATAAAAGTTGGTCTTATCTCTGCTTTCAAGTGTGTAGGCACCCTTACCAACTGGTTTTCAGCTCTCAGCACAGCCAGAAAACAATAATGTCCTTCAGCTGAATTCTCCTAGGTCCC
Source organism: Rattus norvegicus (assembly GCF_021556685.1). NCBI lineage: Eukaryota > Metazoa > Chordata > Mammalia > Rodentia > Muridae > Rattus > Rattus norvegicus. The sequence goes on from NC_141555.1 coordinate 73,533,532, forward strand.
TGTGTAAATATTGTGTACCTACTTCAAATGATAATCTCTGAAAGCCTATTTTATCCAAAATAGTTTTGTTGCATGTGTGTGTGTGTGTGTGTGTGTGTGTGTGTGTGTGTGTGTGTGTGTGTGACACATGTCCAGCAGACTCTGAATGGCCATTCCTTCAGTCTCCTATGAACAATCTCTCCCTACCCCTCTTATGGATATTTTATTTACCCTTTTAAGGGAGGAGTGAATAATCTGCATTTTGGTCCTCCTTCTTGAGTATCATGTGGTCTGTGCATTGGATCATAGGTAACTTGAGCATTTGCACTGATATCCAATTAAAAATGAGTGCATACTTTGTTTTTCTGTTATTGGGTAACCACCCTCAGGATGATATTTTTTTAGTTTCATCCATTTGCCTATGAATTTCATGAACTCATTATTTTTGATAAATGAGTACTAATCCATTGTGTAAATATAGGCCATTTTCTGTATCCATTCTTCTGATGAAGGACATCTGGGTTAATTCCAGCTTCTGGATATTATGAATAAGGCTGCTATGAACATAGTGTAACATGTGTCTTTGTTGTATGTTGGAGCATCTTTTGGGTATAAGCTCAGGGGAGGTATAGCTGGGTCTTCAGCAACTGCAATGACCAATTTTTGAGGAAACTCAGGACTGATTTTCAGGGAGGTTGTACCAGTTTGCAATCCCAACAACAATGGAGGAGTGTTTCTCTTTCACCATATCCTTGCCAGCATCTGCTGTCACCTGAGTTTTTGATCTTAGCAATTCTGACTGATGTGAGGTGGAAACTCAGGGTTGTTTTGATTTGCATTTCCTTTATGACTAAGTAGGTTATACATAACACAAATCGTTCTAAGAAATGATGTTACGCTAACTGTTGGTCTGTATATAGCTCTGTGCCAATTGAACAACTTCTATCTCCTTCTTCAAAGTTCAAGTCCAAGGATATCCTATACCCAGTATTGCTTCTGGAAGTGAGTAATTAGCTCACAATTTCTGTAGGAAATTTAGACCAGGGTATCACAGGGGCCTCAACCGCTGAGTTGAGTTTCTTTGTTTGGATCCCAGTTGAATGACTCAGGTTGCACTCTTGGAAGAAATCTCCACACATCAGGGTCACAGTCCATGATGAAATGTATAAGTTGCTCAAACTGGTTAGGATTTCAAATCGATGATGCTGTGGCTTAACAATATTATAGGGTAAAAATTGAAAGACCATTCAATATGATCAAGGCTTGGAGAGAAACATTTTCAATAGACTAACTCTAATTGCAAATTACCAGATTTCATTGTAAAGACAATGTATACAAGAAAAAAAAAAACACATCCTGTTTGACTGATGCAAGGGAAAACAAGAATGCAGTTTAATAAGAGTAAAGAATATGCAGTCAGCTAGGTCATTTTGACTCTCATTTTCTAGAAGAGAGTTGTGTGCTCTCCCACAAAACTTTTCAGGACAAGAGGTAGAAACCAGAGACAGATGCATGTGGGAAAAGATGGAGAAATATTTGCCCACATACTCAATGTACAAAGAAAATAGCTAAACCCATGCGGAATGACAAAGGGTGCAAATCCATCAGGAATGTAGATTGTTATCTAATGAGGTGCTTCTTATGGGTGAAGCAAATAAGACAGGGTAGTGAAGAAGGTATTTACACATGGTTGTCTTTATAACCATAACCAGTTGTAGAAAAATGATTAATAATTGAAATCAATAATTCCTTTGTATTTTGTTAACAAAGTTTTTCTATAGATTTTTGTGTTTTCTTTCATCAATTTCTTCATCATGCAATATAATACCAATTAAGACGATACCAATGGTTTTCATATTCGTTTCAAATTTGAGATACTGAAAGAATGTGCCGTAGAACACATTTCCATCGATTCTAAATATGTACCGTGTTTTAGATTGTAGAATTGATGATTATATCACATCAGTATATCTATGATATTGTAAAATATATATTGCATTTCTATTTGGATGTAGGATCATTCTATTTTATCAAGACACCATTATAATCTGGTTATTATTTTCATTTACAAATTTTATTCACAACATAAGGATATATGATGTAATTTTAAGTTGACAAGAAATAGACTTTTGATGGCTATTTTTGGTTGCCTACTTGACTAAAGCTGGAATTATCTAAAACCATAAAATAATGGCCCTACCTCTGAGGTAATGCACTTTCATTCAAAGTGAGAAGATCTACTTCTATTCTGAATACTTGAAATACAAAAACACTCCTTGAATCCAGGTATTTAATCCAGCTACAATGTTGGCAATTCCTCCTAAAGGAAGCCTATATAATGACATGGAAGTTGCTCTTATCCTGGTTGCTCTGTCTTGCTAGCAAGTCTATTTCATTACTGGCATTAAATCTTTTTTTTTTAAATCCTTATTAACTTGAGTATTTCTTATTTACATTTCGATTATTATTCCCGTTCTCAGTTTCAGAGCCAACATCCCCCTAACGCCTCACCCTCCCCTTCTATATGGTCTTCCCTTACCAAACCTTCCCCCATTATCACCTTCACCCCCAACAGTCATCTTCACTGGGGTTCAGGCTTAGCAGGACCAAAGGCTTCCCCTTCCACTGGTGCTCTTACTAGGATAGTAATTGCTACCTATGAGGATGGAGTCCAGGGTCAGTCCATGTACAGTCTTTAGGTAGTGGCTTAGTCCCTGGAAGCTCTGGTTGCTTGTCATTGTTGTTCATATGACGTCTCGAACCCTTCATTCTCTTCTACATCTTTCTCCAATCCCTTCAAAAAGGGTCGCATTCTCAGTTCAGTGGTTTATTGCTGACATTTGCATATGAATTTTGTGAATTGTGGCTGTGTCTCTCAGGACAGATCAGCATCCGGATCCTGTTTGGATGCACTTCTTTGCTTCATCTATCTTGTCTAATTGGGTGGCTGTATACATATGGGCCACATGTGGGTCAGGCTCTGAATGGGTGTTCCTTCTCACTTTGATCTAAATTTTGCCTCCCTATTCCCTGCCAAGGGCATTCTTGTTCTCCTTTTAAAGAAGGAGTGAAGCATTCACATTTTGATCATCTCTCTTGAGTTTCATGTGTTCTGTCCATCTAGGGTAATTCAAGCATTTGGGCTAATAGCCACTTATCAATGAGTGCATACCATGTGTGTTTTTCTGTGATTGGGTTACCTCACTCAGGATGATATTTTCCAGTTCCATCCATTTGCCTACGAATTTCATAAAGTCATTGTTTTTGATAGCTGAGTAGTATTCAATTGTGTAGATGTACCATATTTTCTGTATCCATTCCTCTGTTGAACGGCATCTGGGTTCTTTCCTGCTTCTGCCTATTATAAATAAGGCTGCGATGAACATAGTGGAGCACGTGTCTTTTTTATATGTTGTGGCATCTTTTTTGTATATGCCGAAAAGAGGTATAGCTGGATCCTCAGGTAGTTCAATGTCTGATTTTCTGAGGAACCTCCAGACTGATTTCCAGAATGGTTGTACCAGTCTGCACTCCCACCAACAATGGAGGAGTGTTCCTCTTTTACCACATCCTCACCAGCATCTTATATCACCCGAGTTTTCATCTTAGTCATTATGACAGGTGTTAGGTGGAATCTCAGGGTTGTTTTGATTTGCCTTTCCCCTATGACTAAAGATGTTGGACATTTCTTAGGTGTTTCTCAGCCATTCGGCATTCCTCAGCTATGAATTCTTTGTTTTGCTCTGAACCCCATATTTCAATAGGGTAATTTGTCTCATGCAGTCTAACTTCATGAGTTCTTTGTATATCTTGGATAAAAGCTCTCTATCTGTTGTAGGATTGGTAAAGATCTTTTCCCAATCTTTTGGTTGCCATTTTTCCGAACCAAGTGTTCTTTGCTTTACAGAAGCTTTGCAGTTTCATGAGATCCTTTTTGTCGATTCTTGATCTTAGCACATAAGTCAATGGTTTTTTCTTCAGGAAAATTTCTTCAGTGCTCATGTGTTCGAAATGCTTCCCCATTTTCTTCTCTTAGTTTAGTGTATCTGGTTTGATGTTGAGGTCCTTGATACAGTTGGACTAAAGGTTTCTACAAGGCAGTAAGAATGGATCAATTTGCCTTTTTATACATGCTGACTTCCAGTTGAACCAGCACCATATGCTGAAAACGCAATCTTATTTTCCATTGGATGGTTTTGGCTTCTTTCTCAAAAATTAAGTGACCATGGTGTATGGGTTCATTTCTGGGTCTTCAGTTCTATTCCACCAGTTTATTTGGCTGCCTCTGTCTCAATGCCATACAGTTTTTATCACTGTTGCTCTGGAATACTGCTTGAGGTCAGTGATAGTGATTCCCAAGGAAGTCCTTTTATTGTTGATGGTAGTTTTAATTGTTCTGTGTTTTTTTGTTATTCCAGATGAATTTATAAATTGTTCTGTCTAACTCCATGAAGAAATGATTGAAATTTTGATGTGGATTGGAATAAATCTGTAGATCTCTTTTGGTATAAAGGCCATTTTTACTATATTAATCCTGCCAGTCCATGAGCATGGGAGATCTTTCCATCTTCTGAAATCTCCTACAGATTCTTCAGAGACTTGATGTTCTGGTCATATGCTTATATTTTTTACTTGCTTGGATAAAGTCACCCTGAGATATTTTATATTATTTGTTGCTATTGTGAAGGGTTTCATATCCCTAGTTTCTTTCTCCGTTTGTTTAACTTATGTGCAGACTTATCATTATATCCGACAACTTTGCTGAAATTATTTATCAGGCTTTGCAATTCTTTGCTGGTACTTTTGAGGTCACTAAGTATACTATCTTATCATCTACAAACAGTGCTATTTTGACTTCTTCCTTTCCAATCTATATCCCTTTGACCTCCTTCAGTGTCTGCTTGTTCTGACTAAGATGTCTAGAACTATAATGAATAATTTCTGAGAGACTGGGTAGCCTTGTCTAAGACCTGATGTCAGTGTGATTGCTTTAAGTTTCTGTCCACTTAGTTTAATGTTAGCTATGTATTTGTTTTATAGGTTTAGGTATGGGCCTTAAGTTCATGTACTTTCCAGTACTTTTATTATGAAGGGGTATTGAATTTTGCCAAATGTTTTATCAGCATATAATGAAAGGATCATTGGGTTTTTATATTTGAGTGTGATTATATAATGGATTACATTGATTGTTTCCATATACAACACCATCCCTGCATGCCTGGGATAAAACCTACTTGATCATGATGGATGATTGTTTTGATATGTTCTTGGACTCGGTATTTTTGCAAGGATATTCATAAGGGAAATTGGTCTGAAATTCTCTTTTTTGTTGGGTCTTTGTGTGTTTTAGGTATGAGAGAAATTGTGGCTTCATAAAAGCAATTAGGTTGTGCTCCATCTGTTTCAATATTGTGGAATAGTTTGCAGAGTACTAGTATGAAATTTTCATTGAATTTTGGATAGATTTCTGCACTAAACCCATCTTATCCTGGACTCTTTTTGGTTCAGAGGCTTGTAATAACTGCTTGTATTTTTTTTTAGCAGTTATTGGTTGTTTAAACGGTTTTTCTGTTTTTTTTTTTCTGTTTTTCTGTTAAATCGCTTTGGTACCTGGCATTTGTCTAGAAAATTGTCATTTTTCTCCAAATTTACAAGTTTTGTTGAATATAGTGTTTTGTAAGACGATCTGATGACTTTTTTAATTTGCTCTGATTCTGCTGTTATGTCTCCCTTTTCATTTCTTATTTTGTTAATTTGGACACACACTGTGGGCCTTCAGGTTTGTCTGGCTATGGGTTAATGTATCCTGTTGATTTTTTAAAAGAACCAGCTTTTGGTTCTGTTCATTCTTTGTATGGTCCCCTTTTTTCTACTTGGTTGATTTCAGCTCTGAGTTTGATTATCTCCTGACTTCTACTACTCCTGTACATATTTACTTCTTTTTCATCTAGAGTTTTAGGTGTGCTGTCAAGTTCCTGATGTATGCTCTCTCCTGTCTTTATGCAGGCACTCAGAGATATTTTTCCTTTTACCACAGCTTTCATTTGTCCCAAAAGTTTGGGTATATTGTACGTTAATTTTCATGAAATTCTAAGAAGTCTTTAATTTCTTTCTTCATTTCTTCCTTGACCAAGTTATCATTGAGTAGAGCATTGTTCAACTTCCATGTATATGTGGGTGTTCTTTCCTAATTGTTATTGAAGAACAACCTTAGCTCATTGTGGTCTGATAGGATGAATTGGATTATTTCTATCTATCTGTATACTTTGAGACCTGGTTTTTGATTGATTATATGATCAATTTTGGAGAAAGTGCCAAGAAGTGGTGCGAAGAAGTTATATCCTTTTGTTTTATGATATTCTATTTATGATAGTATGTTCTAAAATATCTGTTAAGTCCATTTTGTTTATAACTTCTGTTAGTCTGTCTATGTCTCTGTTTAATTTCTGTTTCTGTGATCTGTCCAGTGATGAGAATGGGATATTGAAATTTCCTAATATTATTGTTTGCAATGCAATACTTTCTTAGAGATTTAATAAGGTTTCTCTTATGTATGTAGGGGTCCTTGTATTTGCGGCATAGATTTTTAGGATTTCGAGTTCATTTTGGTGTATTTTTCCTTTGATGAATATGTAGTGTACTTCCTTATGGATTTTTATGACTTTTGGTTGAAAGTCGATTTTATATGATATTAGATCTTCAGACCATTTGCTTGGAAAGTTGTTTTCCAGTCTTTTACTCTGAGTTAGTGTCTGTCATTATCTCTGGTGTGTTTCCTGTATTGCAAAACGATGGGTCCTCATTACATATTCAGTTTGTCAATCTGTGTCTTTTTAGTGGGGTATTGAGTCCATTGAAGTTGATGGATATTAAGGAATAGTGATGATCACTTTCTCTTATTTTCATAATTGGACGTTAGTTTACGTTTGTGTGCTTCTGTTTATTTTGTTGTGAAAAGAATAATTTCTTGCTTTATCTATGATTTTACTTGCCTCCTTGTATTGGGGTTTGCCATTTAGAGTCCTTTGTATTACTGGATATGTAGAAAGATATTGTGTAAGTTTGGTTTTGTCATGGAATATCTTGGTTTCTCCATCTATGTTAATTGACAGTTTTGCTGGATACAGTAGCCTTGGGTGGCGTTTGTGTTCTCTTATTGTCTGTATGCCATCTGTCCAGGATCTTCTGGCGTTCAAAGTCTATGGTGAGAATTATGGTGTAATTCTGATAGGTTTGACATTATATGTCATTTAACCTTTCCCTTACTGCTTTTAATTTTTTTTTGTTTTGTGCATTTGGTGATTTGACTATTATGTGATGGGAGGATTTCCTTTTCTGGTCCAATCTATTTGGAGTTATGTAGGCTTTGTGTATGTTTATGGACATCTCTTTCTTCAGATTAGGGAAGTTTTATTCTATAAATTTGTTGAAGCTATTACTGTCCCTTGATGTTGGCAGTCTTCACTCTCTTCTATACCTGTTATTATTATGTTTGATTTTCTTATTGTGTCCTTGATTTCCTGTATGTTTTGGGCTAGGAGATTTTTCTGTTTTACATTATCTTTGACAGTTGTGTCAATGTTTTCTGAGGAATCTTCTGCTCCTTAGATTATATCTTCCATATCTTTTATCCTGTTGGTGACGCTCACATCTATGACTCCTGGTCTCTTTCCTAGGTTTTACATCTCCAGGGTTGTCTTCCTTTGTGCTTACTTTATTGTTTCTATTTCCATTTTTAAATACTGGATGGTTTTGTTCATTTCCTTTTCCTGTTTTGTTGTTTTTTCAGTAGTTCTTTAAGGTACCTTTTTGTTCCCTCTCTATGGGATTCTACGTGTTTACTTCTGTATTTTCTATTGCCCTGTATTTTCTTAAGGGAGTTATTTATGACCTTCTTAACATCCTCCATCGTCATGATAAAATGTGAACTTAAATCTAGATCTTTCTTTTCTGGTGTCTTTAGATATCCAGTTTTTGCTTTGGTGGGAGATTTGGGCTCTGATGAACCCAAGTAGTCTTGATTTATGTTGTTTGATTTCCTGTGCTTCCCTCTAGCCATCATCAGGTTGCTCCTGAATTTAGCTTGTCTTGCTCTTTCTGACAGTGGCTTGACTTCCTGCTTTATTGTTTTTTTTCTTTTTATTTTTACCCTGTTATGGGAACAGAGTATTCTGCTCTCATGTGTGCAGTTACTCCTCTCCACTGGCTTTAAGCTGTCCTTGTGGGCAGGAAGCAGAAGGAACTTCCCATATTTCTCCTAGGACCTTCTGTTTGGTGAGGTGGCATAGAAGGAACAAGGTGTTTTCCTCTTGAGTCAGGAACTTGGCAGAGTGTAGACTCCTCTGTTTTCCCAGGAGTGTCTGCTTTACTGAAGGTCTAGTTCCCTACCCTCAGGATTTGGGGGCAGGGAGTTGTTTGACCAGTTCCTTTCAGATCCAGGCACAGTCTGGCACATGATACTCCTGCAGATTTACTCCTCTTATATTCCTGTGTCCAGAGGCACTGCTCTTTTGTCTTGGGCCAGAGATGTGGGAAATGGAGGGCAGAAGTGGCAGTCTCTGTGCCTTGTAGGCTCATTATTGCCCACACCCCTGGGTTATCAGCTCTCTCTCCCACAGCATCTGGGAGCAGGGAGCTCTGGGTCAGGAGTAGTAAAGCTCAGGAGCCAGCTAGAAACTGGAAATGCCTTCTCCCAGAGGAGTTCTGTTTTTTCGTGTCCTGAGTCCACCAATCAGGTCACTTAGAGTAGAAAATTTTGATTCACCTCTGGTCTCAGGCCTGAAGACGCTCCTCGGGCTGACTTTCAGCTCTCTATGAGAGCTGCAACCAGAAATGTTCTGCCCCTACTGCTCCTAGGTCCCTATGCACAGGAGGCCGAGATGGAGCAAGGTGTTTGTTTTTTTTTTCTTAAGTCAAAAATGTGAACAGAGTTCTCAGGGGTTTCTGCCCCTCTGATGGTCTATGTATTCCCCACCCCACACGAAATTTGGGTGTAGGATGCGGTTTGGACAAGTTCAGATCCAGGTGCAGTTTGGACTGCAGGGCTCCTGCAGCTTGACTACTCCTATATTCATGTGTCCAGAGGCACTCTGCAGTTTCCTCTTGGGCTAGGGATGTGTGCACCGGTGGTCAGAAGTGGCAATCTTTCCTTCCCTATGGTCTCAGTATTGCCCACTCTTCTGGGTGATCAGCTCTCTGTCCCACAGAGTTTCCAAAGCTGTTTCAAATGTTAATTCCCTATCCTACAGTTCTCCAGTCTTTCCAATTCTACTCCAAAGTGTGTTGGAGAAGACCCCTCTGGTCAAGGGGATGTAAAACAGGCCCCATCATACAAAGAGGGCTGCAAAAGTTCTTGTCTTAAAGGTAATCTCAGTGATTTCTCATGTTCTACAAAAGGATTAAGTCCTGCCCCCTCTCCATATGAGACTTTACTACCTTTGCCAGCTGTCAAAGCAGGGCAGAGAGTTATGTCCACTCACAAAGATAGTCAAAGATGTCCTCCATCTGCACCAAAGTCCCTTCTGCAATCTGCTTCGGGTGTAATGAGTTTGAAACCTGATTCTGCTGACTAAGGGGAATTCAGAGCTTCCCTATTAAACCAAGAGGAGCTTCAGAGTCCTCCAATATTAAAAATGGGCTTAATTCATCACTTATGGTCCAAGGGGTACAAAATACAGTCACAAATCCCCACGTGAACCTCATAAGACACGTACAAGACCAAGCAGAGACAAAACTTTCTGCATGTACACCATTAGATCAAGGACCATTTCCAGTTTCAGAAGGGGCTCTTGAGAGTTCCACACCCACTCAAGATGTGGAAGAAAATTCTGAGTTCACTCAAGAGACTCTTCTTCCTTCTGCACATAAAAATGTGATTTAGCACCCTCAACATCTCACCCAGTACTTCTAATGTCCCTATAAAACAGGGATTTATTCACATATCCTCTACCACCGAAAAGGATCCTCCCGACTTGTCATAAGGGCCAAAATAGTCAAGTTTATCACAAAACACAGTCAATGAACCATGCAGACTCCATATTTATACAATGTAGAGAGAAGATAAACCATTCCCTACCTCCTCAGTGGACTGGAGTCATTCTTTCCTAAAAGGAGAGGCTCCAAAATGTTCCACATATACATCAGAGATGCTAGAATTTCCCAAAGTTGACCAGTATTCCCTGAGTAATACGCTATCTTATAAAGAGACTGTGGGACAAGAAACATCTACAAAAGGAATTGTACCCACAGTCACATCTTTAGAAATGGCTTGTGGTTGTGACACATGTACAAAAGATGTTCTAGGACATATTCCATCTGAAGAGAAGGTTACGGATCCAACCATATGTGAACGAGAGTCGGGAAACATGGTAAGCAAACACCAGTGTCTGTAGGATCCTCGACATCTGAAGAAATGGAATCCTTGGATTCCATTTGTGCAAAAGAATGCATAAAACCACCGCAAATTTCACAGTAGGCTATAGGAACTTCCTTATCTCCTCAAGATCTTCCCCAACTAAAGAAGATGTTTCACACTCTTCCAAATGTGCACAACGGGTTGTCAGTCCTTCTTTATACCCACAAGCAGACTCAGAACATCTGCCAAATACCCAAAAGGCTCTGGATTTTACCTAATCTTCTGAAGGTTCCTTGGAACCTGTTTTGTCTATCAAGAAGCCTAGGGATCCTGACACTTCTATACAAAAGTCTGTTTCCTCTTCTCCAGTAGAAGAAAATTTTCATGGAACTTCCTCAATTACACAACAATATCTAGAATCATCCTTATCTGCTGCATGAAGCTCTCAGACATCTCACATATGTCCATGATGCTCTATGAGAGGTCACATCTTCAGAAGTAGCTCTAATACCTAACCCCCATTCTGACATCACAGTCAGGATTTCTACACATATACACAGCACATTAAGACCTTCCTCATCTGAGAAGGATGTCTTAGGATCTACTGCATCTAAACACCATGCTTTACAACTATGCCCATCTACCCAAGTAGATTTATTTCACATGTCCACTCTGGGAAGAAATAGTCGACTATCTCCCTCTACCAAAGTCGACCACAGGCCTCCAGTTTCTAGAAACAAAGGGTTAAGATTTGATCCTACTGAAGGAGTCTTGAGAAATTTCTCCTCTAAGGAAGACAGTTTCAACTTTCTCCCTTCTGCTAAAAGGGAACTTGTGCCATCTTCTGTTCTCAAAGATACACCAAAAGCTACAACTACTCCTCAGTTTGGTCCCACACCTTCTCAATCTATCCAAAGGGCCTTGAAATTTTCCAAAAATGATGAAATAATTTTGGAAAGTTTCCAATCCTTACAAGAGTATGCTGGACATTCCATATTTTCCCAAGATGCTCTCGTAATTCCTCCTCCAACCAAAAAGGTATGTTCACTGTCTGCCCTAGAGTTTCAGGGAATTTCTTCACCACTCTCGAGGGCTCCAGAAAGTGTTCTACATCCTCAAAGTAATTTGTCATTGTGGAAATTAGATTTCAAAAATACAAAAACTTTTTTATATATCCAACGGTCTGAGGGAAAGCCCACACTGAAAAAAAAATCAATTAGACATTGTGCCATTAACCAAAGTATATCAGAAAAATTCCTTGTCTTCTAAAGCATCTAAAAAACAATCTGGTTCTAGCATTTTTCCTGGGAAACATTTACCATCAGCCAAAAAATCCCCAGGAACATCAAAATCTAAAAAGAAACTTTTCCATCTGCCCAAAGGTCTTTAGGATGTTCAGCAACTACTCCAAGAGCTCGGTTAACCTAGAGAAAAAAAGAACTAAAGCCATCCTACCAGGGTGTTTTCCCAAGAAACACATATTTCTTCTTTTCTATTATACCATGACAGAAGGCCATCTTCCTTCTCCCCATCTCTGATCTCTTCATCCTATTTGTCCTCCCTTCCAAATGGCTCTTTACTCTGAATTAGAGGCCAATTAGTAAACCATAGAAATATGGAAGGAATATCTGAGAGGCAGTGGCTGACATGACAACACTTGTGACATCACAGATGAAGCTAGGGCTCTCCATGATACCAGAGATTTTTCAGGCAGGGCCTAATGATGAAGTCACTGAGAACTGCCATGGCCTACCTGCCGAACAGCTTTCCTTACATTGACCAGATTTGGAGGTGGCCTCTCCAGGAGTGTCTCCTGTGACACAGTAGAAACCTTTACATGCTACATCTCTCTAAAGCTAGAGACTTCTCTCTGCTTCATTAGTGGTTACATGTTCTGAATGAAGAAAGTTAGTCAGGGGCTCGTCATGGTTAGAAATGATCTAGGAAAACGTAAGGAAGGAGATTCTTCTGTATATTAAATTTTTCTCAAGTCCAATCCTGTGACAATAAGTTCAATTACCTAGGTTTTCTCTGTTCCCCAGGTGCCAGTATTTTCCCTACAGACCTTTAATGAGTGAATATTGTGCTACATTTTCTGATTGTACATTAATTGACAGTGCACATTATATATATATTCCTGCATGTGTACTCAAAAATTTCATTTTTTCCAATTCCATTTTTGCAATGAATTTAGCAACAAACATGGCCCAGCTATAGAGTGAATATAACAGTGTAAATATTGTGTACCTCTTTCAAATGATAAACTCCCAAATCCTTATTTTACCCAAAAATTACCAGACATTACTAAACATGGACTATAGAATGTGGTTCTGTAGTTCTATTAGATATCAGTTCTCTAATATTTACCTTCCTGTGGTCCCAGGGCAATACTTGAAGGTTTTGGATGTTTTACCATGATTCTTTCTTCAGACATTATATATATTCCTGAATATGTACTCAAAAATTCTGTTTTCCAATTGATTTTTTGCAATAATTTTGTCAACAAAGGGGGCACAGCTATAGAGTGAATATAAAAGTGTAAATATTTTGTACCTTCTTCAAATCATAATCTGCCAAATTCTTATTTTATCCAAAAATTACAAGACATCATTAAAGCAAAGGACAGCATGGGCTATAGAAATTTTTTTTTAGTCCCAGTATATATCAGTTCTCTAATATCTACCTTCATGAGTTCCCAGGAAGAGACTTGAAAGATTTGGACGTTTTAGTATGATTCTTTCTTCAGGCCAAACAAGATTCAGGAGCATGTGCAGGATTAGGAATGGCTTGAGGTACAGTGAAACCTCAGCTTCATTAGATTCATAAGGACAGAAGAGAGTCTATTTGGCACTGCCACTTGTGGATTCTACTTTCTTGACCATGTTTCCAGGAATCCAGATAAAATTCCATCTAACCTCATATATATACATATACATATACATATATACATATATACATATATACATGTATATATGTATATATGTATATGTATATGTGTGTATGTATATGTATATGTATATGTATATGTGTGTATGTATATGTATATGTATATGATGTATATGTATATGTATATGTATATGTATATGTATATGTATATGTATATGTATATGTATATGTATATGTATATGTATATGTATATGTATATGTATATGATGTATATGATGTATATGATGTATATGATGTATATGATGTATATGATGTATATGATGTATATGATGTATATGATGTATATGATGTATATGATGTATATGATGTATATGATGTATATGATGTATATGATGTATATGATGTATATGATGTATATGATGTATAGATATAGATATAGATAGATACAGATACAGATATATATATATATATATATATATATATATATATATATATATATATATATATCACCACCAAAAGTAGATAAGATTGATGAAGCTTCTAATTGCATGACTTGAAAAAACGGATATAGGTCTTTACTGAGAGATACAGCTAAAGCATATCAAATACAGAAGTGAATGGTAGTGGCAAACCAGTGAACTGAAAACACATCTCTGGTTGGTAGGTTTTGAGAAAGGATTACAAGAGCTGAAGGTGCTTTCAATGCGATAAGAAAATCAATGCCGACACCCGCGGATTCCGGCCCGCAGCAGCTTTCTGCCCCCAGACCCTGTGAGAGAGAGACCCAACCGCCTGGTCAGGTGGGCACTCCTGAGGATGGAGAGCAGAAGAGACCACCAACTCTGCTCACCCCTGCCCACATCCCTGGCCCAAGAGGAAACTGTATGAGGCCTCTGGGCTCCCGTGGGGGAGGGCCCAGGAACGGCAGGACCCCTGTGCCTGAGACACCACCAGAACCAGAAGGAAACAGACCGGATAAACAGTTCTCTGCACCCAAATCCCGTGGGAGGGAGAGCTGAACCTTCAGTGAGGCAGACAAGCCTGGGAAACCAGAAGAGACTGCTCTCTGCACACACATCTCGGACGCCAGAGGAAAAAGCCAAAGACCATCTGGAACCTGGTGCACTGAAGCTCCTGGAAAAGGCGGCACAGGTCTTCCTGGTTGCTGCTGCTGCAGAGAGCCCGTGGGTAGCACCCCAGGAGCGAACTTGAGCCTCGGGACCACAGGTAAGACCAACTTTTCTGCTGCAAGAAAGCTGCCTGGTGAACTCAAGACACAGGCCCACAGGAACAGCTGAAGACCTGTAGAGAGGAAAAACCACACGCTGGAAAGCAGAACACTCTGTCCCCATATCTGAATGAAAGAGAGGAAAACAGGTCTACAGCACTCCTGACACACAGGCTTATAGGACAGTCTAGCCACTGTCAGAAATAGCAGAACAAAGTAACACTAGAGATAATCTGATGGCGAGAGGCAAGCGCAGGTACCCAAGCAACAGAAACCAAGACTACATGGCATCATCGGAGCCCAATTCTCCCATCAAAACAAACATGGAATATCCAAACACACCAGAAAAGCAAGATCTAGTTCCAAAATCATTTATGATCATGATGCTGGAGGACTTCAAGAAAGACATGAAGAACTCCCTTAGAGAACAAGTAGAAGCCTACAGAGAGGAATCACAAAAATGCCTGAAAGAATCGCAAAAATCCCTGAAAGAATTCCAGGAAAACATAAATAAACAAGTAGAAGCCCATAGAGAGGAGACACAAAAATCCCTGAAAGAATTCCAGGAAAACATAAATAAACAAGTAGAAGCCCATAGAGAGGAGACACAAAAATCCCTGAAAGAAATCCAGGAAAACACAATCAAACAGTTGAAGGAATTAAAAATGGAAATAGAAGCAATCAAGAAAGAACACATGGAAACAACCCTGGATATAGAAAACCAAAAGAAGAGACAAGGAGCTGTAGATACAAGCTTCACCAACAGAATACAAGAGATGGAAGAGAGAATCTCAGGAGCAGAAGATTCCATAGAAGTCATTGACTCAACTGTCAAAGATAATGTAAAGCAGAAAAAGCTACTGGTCCAAAACATACAGGAAATCCAGGACTCAATGAGAAGATCAAACCTAAGGATAATAGGTATAGAAGAGAGTGAAGACTCCCAGCTCAAAGGACCAGTAAATATCTTCAAGAAAATCATAGAAGAAAACTTCCCTAACCTAAAAAAAGAGATACCCATAGACATACAAGAAGCCTACAGAACTCCAAATAGATTGGACCAGAAAAGAAACACCTCCCGTCACATAATTTTCAAAACACCAAACGCACAAAAAAGAAAGAAAGAATATTAAAAGCAGTAAGGGAAAAAGGTCAAGTAACATATAAAGGGAGACCTATCAGAATCACACCAGACTTCTCGACAGAAACTATGAAGGCCAGAAGATCCTGGACTGATGTTATACATACCCTAAGAGAACACAAATCCCAGCCCATGTTACTGTATCCAGCAAAACTCTCAATTAACATTGATGGAGAAACCAAGATATTCCATGACAAAACCAAATTTACACAATATCTTTCCACAAATCCAGCACTACAAAGGATAATAAATGGTAAAGCCCAACATAAGGAGGCAAGCTATACCCTAGAAGAGGCAAGAAACTAATCGTCTTGGCAACAAAACAAAGAGAATGAAAGCACACAAACATAACCTCTCATCCAAATATGAATATAACGGGAAGCAATAATCACTATTCCTTAATATATCTCAATATCAATGGCCTCAGCTCCCCAATAAAAAGACATAGATTAACAAACTGGATACACAACGAGGACCCTGCATTCTGCTGCCAACAGGAAACACACCTCAGAGACAAAGACAGACACTACCTCAGAGTGAAAGGCTGGAAAACAACTTTCCAAGCAAATGGTCAGAAGAAGCAAGCTGGAGTAGCCATTCTACTATCAAATAAAATCAATTTCCAACTAAAAGTCATCAAAAAAGATAAGGAAGGACACTTCATATTCATCAAAGGAAAAATCCACCAAGATGAACTCTCAATCCTAAATATCTATGCCCCAAATACAAGGGCACCTACATACATAAAAGAAACCTTACTAAAGCTCAAAGCACACATTGCACCTCACACAATAATAGTGGGAGATTTCAACACACCACTCTCATCAATGGACAGATCATGTAAACAGAAATTAAACAGTGATGTCGACAGACTAAGAGAAGTCATGAGCCAAATGGACTTAACGGATATTTATAGAACATTCTATCCTAAAGCAAAAGGATATACCTTCTTCTCAGCTCCTCATGGTACTTTCTCCAAAATTGACCATATAATTGGTCAAAAAACGGGCCTCAACAGGTACAGAAAGATAGAAATAATCCCATGCGTGCTATCGGACCACCACGGCCTAAAACTGGTCTTCAATAACAATAAGGGAAGAATGCCCACATATACGTGGAAATTGAACAATGCTCTACTCAATGATAACCTGGTCAAGGAAGAAATAAAGAAAGAAATTAAAAACTTTTTAGAATTTAATGAAAATGAAGGTACAACATACCCAAACTTATGGGACACAATGAAAGCTGTGCGAAGAGGAAAACTCATAGGGCTGAGTGCCTGCAGAAAGAAACAGGAAAGAGCATATGTCAGCAGCTTTACAGCACACCTAAAAGCAGAACAAAAAGAAGCAAATAAACCCAGGAGGAGTAGAAGGCAGGAAATAATCAAACTCAGAGCTGAAATCAACCAAGTAGAAACAAAAAGGACCATAGAAAGAATCAACAGAACCAAAAGTTGGTTCTTTGAGAAAATCAACAAGATAGATAAACCCTTAGCCAGACTAACAAGAGGACACAGAGAGTGCGTCCAAATTAACAAAATCAGAAATGAAAAGGGAGACATAACTACAGATTCAGAGGAAATTCAAAAAATCATCAGATCTTACTATTAAAAACCTATATTCAACAAAACTTGAAAATCTTCAGGAAAAGGACAATTTCCTAGACAGATACCAGGTATCGAAGTTAAATCAGGAAGAGATAAACCAGTTAAACAACCCCATAACTCCTAAGGAAATAGAAGCAGTCATTAAAGGTCTCCCAACCAAAAAGAGCCCAGGTCCAGAGGGGTTTAGTGCAGAATTCTATCAAACCTTCATAGAAGACCTCATACCAATATTATCCAAACTATTGCACAAAATTGAAACAGATGGAGCCCTACCGAATTCCTTCTATGAAGCCACAATTACTCTTGTACCTAAACCACACAAAGACACAACAAAGAAAGAGAACTTCAGACCAATTTCCCTTATGAATATCGATGCAAAAATATTCAATAAAATTCTGGCAAAGCGAATTCAAGAGCACATCAAAATAATCATCCACCATGATCAAGTAGGCTTAATCCCAGGCATGCAGGGATGGTTTAATATACGGAAAACCATCAACGTGATCCATTATATAAACAAACTGAAAGAACAGAACCACATGATCATTTCATTAGATGCTGAGAAAGCATTTGACAAAATTCAACACCCCTTCATGATAAAAGTCCTGGAAAGAATAGGAATTCAAGGCCCATACCTAAACATAGTAAAAG
The DNA here is from genome assembly GCF_021556685.1 of Rattus norvegicus. NCBI lineage: Eukaryota > Metazoa > Chordata > Mammalia > Rodentia > Muridae > Rattus > Rattus norvegicus. The sequence continues at coordinate 73,551,380 of NC_141555.1, forward strand.
CCATATACAGCAAACCAGTTGCTAACATTAAACTAAATGGAGAGAAACTTGAAGCAATCCAATTAAAATAAGGGACTAGACAAGGCTGCCCACTCTCTCCCTACTTATTCAATATAATTCTTGAAGTTCTAGCCAGAGCAATCAGACAACAAAAGGAGATCAAGGGGATACAGATCGGAAAAGAAGAGGTCAAAATATCACTATCTGCAGATGATATGATAGTATATTTAAGTGATCCCAAAAGTTCCACCAGAGAACTACTAAAGCTGATAAACAACTTCAGCAAAGTGGCTGGGTATAAAATTAACTCAAATAAATCAGTTGCCTTCCTCTATACAAAAGAGAAACAAGCCGAGAAAGTATTTAGGGAAATGACACCCTTCATAATAGACCCAAATAATATAAAGTACCTCGGTGTGACTTTAACCAAGCAAGTAAAAGATCTGTACAATAAGAACTTCAAGACACTGAGGAAAGAAATTGAAGAAGACCTCAGAAGATGGAAAGATCTCCCATGCTCATGGATTGGCAGGATTAATTTAGTAAAAATGGCCATTTTACCAAAAGCAATCTACAGATTCAATGCAATCCCCATCAAAATACCAATCCAATTCTTTAAAGACTTAGACAGAACAATTTGCAAATTCATCTGGAATAACAAAAAACCCAGGATAGCTAAAACTATCCTCAACAATAAAAGGACTTCAGGGGGAATCACTATCCCTGAACTCAAGCAGTATTACAGAGCAATAGTGATAAAAACTTCATGGTATTGGTACAGAGACAGACAGATAGGCCAATGGAATAGAATTGAAGACCCAGAAATGAACCCACACACCTATGGTCACTTGATTTTTGACAAAGGAGCCAAAACCATCCAATGGAAAAAGATAGCATTTTCAGCAAATGGTGCTGGTTCAACTGGAGAGCAACATGTAGAAGAATGCAGATCGAACCATCCTTATCACCCTGAACAAAGCTTAAGTCCAAGTGGATGAAGGACCTCCACATCAAACCAGACACACTCAAACTAATAGAAGAAAAAATAGGGAAGCATCTGGAACACATGAGCACTGGAAAAAATTTCCTGAACCAAACACCAATGGCTTATGCTCTAAGATCAAGAATCGACAAATAGGATCTAATAAAACGGCAAAGCTTCTGTAAGGCAAAGGACACTGTGGTTAGGACAAAACGGCAAACAACAGATTGGGAAAAGATCTTTAACAATCCTACAACAGATAGAGGCCTTATATCCAAAATATACAAAGAACTCAAGAAGTTAGACCGCAGGGAAACAAATAACCCTACTAAAAAATGGGGTTCAGAGCTAAACAAAGAATTCGCAGCTGAGGAATGCCGAATGGCTGAGAAACACCTAAAGAAATGTTCAACATCTTTAGTCATAAGGGAAATGCAAATCAAAACAACCCTGAGATTTCACCTCACACCAGTGAGAATGGCTAAGATCAAAAACTCAGATGACAGCAGATGCTGGCGAGGATGTGGAGAAAGAGGAACACTCCTCCATTTTTGGTGGGATTGCAGACTGGTAAAACCATTCTGGAAATCAGTCTGGAGGTTCCTCAGAAAATTGGACATTGAACTGCCTGAGGATCCAGCTATACCTCTCTTGGGCATATACCCAAAAGATGCCTCAACATATAAAAGAGACACGTGCTCCACTATGTTCATCGCAGCCTTATTTATAATAGCCAGAAAATGGAAAGAACCCAGATGCCCTTCAACAGAGGAATGGATACAGAAAATGTGGTACATCTACACAATGGAATATTACTCAGCTATCAAAATCAACGAGTTTATGAAATTCGTAGGCAAATGGTTGGAACTGGAAAATATCATCCTGAGTGAGCTAACCCAATCACAGAAAGACATACATGGTGTGTACTCATTGATAAGTGGCTATTAGCCCAAATGCTTGAATTACCCTAGATCCCTAGAACAAACAAAACTCAAGACAGATGATCAAAATGTGAATGCTTCACTCCTTCTTTAAATGAGGAAAAAGAATACCCTTGGCATGGAAGGGAGAGGCAAAGATTAAAACAGAGACTGAAGGAACACCCATTCAGAGCCTGCCCCATATGTGGCCCATACATATACAGCCACCCAATTGGACAAGATGGATGAAGCAAAGAAGTGCAGACCGACAGGAGCCGGATGTAGATCACTCCTGAGAGACACAGCCAGAATACAGCAAATACAGAGGCGAATGCCAGCAGCAAACCACTGAACTGAGAATAGGTCCTCCATTGAAGGAATCAGAGAAAGAACTGGAAGAGCTTGAAGGGGCTCGAGACCCCAAAAGTACAACAATGTCAAGCAACCAGAGCTTCCAGGGACTAAGCCACTACCTAAAGACTATACATGGACTGACCCTAGACTCTGACCCCATAGGTAGCAATGAATATCCTAGTAAGAGCACCAGTGGAAGGGGAAGCCCTGGGTCCTGCTAAGACTCAACCCCCAGTGAACTAGACTATGGGAGGAGGGCGGCAAAGGGGGGAGTGTAGGGAGGGGGGCACCCATAAGGAAGGGGAGGGGGGGAGGGGGACTTTTGCCCGGAAACCGCGAAAGGGAATAACACTCGAAATGTATATAAGAAATACTCAAGTTAATAAAAAAAAAGAAAGAAAAGTAGGGAAATAAATACCACAAAACAAACAAACAAACAAACAAAAAAATAAAGAAAATCAATGCCAACGAAACAGAGTCTTCTGGTACTATATGGATATTGAAAGATTGTACATGGATAGCCCTATGGCTCGAACTGCATATGTAGCAGAGACTGGTTTTGTTCGGCCCCAATGGAAGGAGATGCCCTTGGTCTAAATGAGGTTTTATTACCAATTCAAGGGAATGTCAAAATGCAGTAAGAGTGATTATACAAAAAAGGTAGGGGGACCGGTTAGGGATCTTATGGGCAGGAAACAGGGAAAGGCAAAAATATTTGAAATGTAAATATGGACAAATCAAATTAATAAAGCAAAAAAATGCTAAAAAATAAAAAAAGTAAATAAGTTAAAGATAAGAAAACTGCCATTTAAACACATATTGACTGAGAAATCGAAGGGGTCACGATCAGGAGTCAGAGAAATATTATTGAAAAGACTGATATGATGAACTAGAAACATGTCTCACTCCCAAATACCAGTATCAGACACAAACTGAACTAAGGTTATCCAAATAATCGAGGAGTTTATTCTGAGTAAGGACATAATACTTGTCTTTCACTTCTTCCTTAGGACTTTTTTCTTTTGGGCAAAAAAATAAAAGCCATGAGCTCTAAGGAAAAGGACAGCCCCCTTCCCAACAAATGGCTTTTGTTATAAAGATATTAATGATATAAACTCCCTGACTTACAGGAATCACTAGAAGCAGGGAAGTCCAGATTCTTCTGACCGAGTCTGAACACCTGATCCCATATGTGGAAGGCTCAGATCAATTCTATCTCTTCAACTTACCTACTCAACTCCTACCAAAGACTCAGTGAAATTTTCCAGGGTCGACATATTTCTTCATTTTTTTTCTACCAAGACAGAAGGCCATCTTTGTTCTCCCCATCGCTGAGCTCTTCACCCTCTTTGTTCTCATTCCCAAATTGCTGTTTGCTCTGAACTAGAGGCCAATTAGTTAACCCTATAGGTATTGAAAGAATATCTGATAGGTATTTGCAGACACAACAAAACTTGTGACATCACAGGAGAAGGTAGGGCTCTCCAGGACACAAGTGATTTTTCAGGGAGGGCCTAATTATGATGTAACTGAGAATTGCCATGGCCTCCTGCTGAGCAGCTTTCCTTACATTGCCAAGATTAGAGGGTGTCTTTTCCAGGAGTGTGTCGTTTAAAACAGTGGAAATCTTTACATACTCCATCTCCATAAAGAAAGAGACCTCTCTTTGCATCATTAGTGGTTACATGCTCTGAATGGTGAAAATTAGTTAGGGGCTTGGCATGGGTAGAAAAGAACTAGGAACTTGGAGTGGAGGAGAATCTTCTGGATAATAATTTTATTCACTGGACCATTCCTGTGAAAGACAATTCAATTTCCTAGGGGTTTTCTGTTTCTCAAAGGGCAGTATTCTCCCAACAGACCTTTAATTGAAAGAATATTGTATTACATTTTCTTACTGTACATTCCTTGATAGTGGACTTTACATATATTCCTGAATGTGTATTCAAAAATTCTGTTTTCCAGTTCAATTTTTTGCAATGATTTTGGCTTCAAAGAAGGCCCAGCTTTAGAGTGAATATAAGTTTAAAATTGTGTATCTACTTCAAATGATAAACTCCCAAATCCTCATTGTATCCAAAATTTTTCAGACATCAGTAAAGCAAAGGACAACATGGACTACAGAATGTGGTTCTGTAGTCCCATTAGATATCAGTTCTCAAAAATGTATCTTCCTGTGTTCCCATGGCCAGACTTGAGGGTTTTGGATGTTCTACCATGATCTTACTTCAGGCCAAACATAAGATTCAGGAGGATGTACAGGGAGAGGAATGGCTTGAGGTCCAGTGAAACCTCAAGTTCAATAGGTTCATAAGAACAGGAGGTAGTCTATTTGGCATTGTCATTTGTGGATTCTACATTCTTGACAAAGTTATGCAGAATCCATGTTAACATTCCACCTACCCTCATAGTTGTAGGAGAAACCAAAAGTGTGTTTGTGTGTGTATATATATATATATATATATATATATATATATATATATATATATATATATGACACCAAAACTAGAGAAGATTGATGAAGCTAAGAAGTGCATTCTGCCAGGAACCAGATGTAGATATTTCCTGAAAGACATATCTAGAGCCGGTCAACTACATACAAGAATGCTAGTGGCAAACAGTGTACTGAAAACAGACCTCTTGTTGGAAGATTTTGAAAAAGGATTACAAGAGCTGAAGGTGCTTTCAACACCATGAAAACAACAATGCCAAAAAACTAGATCTTTCTGGTACTAGACCAATATTCAAAGAATGTGCATTGACAGACCTATGGTTACAACTGCATATGTGGCTGAGGATGGCCTTGTTGTGCACCAATGGAAGGAGAAGCCCTTGGTCCTCCCTAGGATTCTCTCCTAGTTCAAGGGCATGCCAAGTGGACTTAAGGGGGATTAAAGGAAGGACTTAAGGGGGATTAGGGGAAGGGAACGGGTAGGGATCTTATGGGCAGGAAACTGGGAAAGGAAAAAAAACATTTTAAATGTAAATATAGAAACATCCAGTTAAAAAAGCAATAAAATTTGCTAAAAAATAAAAAAAAAAAATGGAAGAAATTGAAGAAAAGAGAACTGCCAGATAATCACATCCATTAACTTGGAAATCTAGAGGATCACTGTCAGGGAAGGGTAGTAGAGTAATACTAGTGAAAGACTGAGATGGTGAAGTCTCAACTAGAAGCACTTCTCTCTCCCAGATATCAGTGTCAGACACAAACTGCACTATAGGAATCCAAAGCATGGAGCACTTTATACCGAGCTTAGGACACAATGCTTATATTTCCATTATTCCTTAGGACATTTTCTTCTGGGCAAAAAGAACAAAAGCCATGAGTTCTCAAGAAAACTATTGTACCCTTCCCAACACTCAGATTTGGGATAAACAAGTTAATGTTATAAACTCTCTGACATCCAGGAACCATAACAAGCAGGGAAGTCCAGCTGCTGAGAGGCTCCCAGCTCCTGATTCCCATATGAGGAAGGCTCTGATCAATGTTATCTTTTCATCAAACCAACTAAACCCTACACAAGATTCACTGAGCTTTACCATGGACAAGATATTTCTTCATTTTTTTTTAGACCAAGGCAGAAGGCCAGCTTCTTCGCCCCATCTCTGATATCTTCATCCTCTTTCTTCTCCCTCCCAAATGGCTGTTTGCTCTGAATCAAAGGCCATTTAGTAAACCCTAGAGGTAATGAATGAATATCTGAGAGGCAGTTGCTTTCACGACAACACCTGTAACATCACAGCAGAAGCTAGAGCCCTCCAGGATACAAGAGATTTTTCCAGGAGGTCCTAATGATGATGTCACTGAGACCTGCCATGGCCTACCTGCAAAACATCTTGAGCAGGTATGTTGACTGAAGGCAGCCGAAAAAAAAATACTAAATGTATGACATCGCAGTTGTGATGATCATTCATTAATTAGACCCGTTACCATAGAGATGTCTTATTCAGGGGAATGTATGGATGATAAAGCAGTAAATGGCCCTGAATTAAGAACCAGATGCCTGGTAAAGTTTCACGTTATTCACCCCCATGTTGTATGGGCCCTGAGCGAGAAGAGGGGGACTAGTGGGCAGGTTGTTGATTTTGCAGAGAATGGTAGAAATAGAAACCAATTGGGGTAGGTAATAGTATTATTGAAGAGAAAGGTTTATGACTTTTATGGTGTATGTCTGATAACACAAATATGTCCATAAATCATTATTTTAATGTTTTTGAGAATATTCATGTTAATATGCAATGAAGTTAAAGTTGGGTTTTATGTCTTAATTCATTAATTTAAATTACATTTTTATATGATAGGGGAATATATATTAATGTATGATATACATTAATTTTGTAATGTTCTAGATTATTTAATGTACAATATAAACCTGACGTCTGTCTTAGACATATACTGCCATGCCGTTCAATGTAGGTAGTTATAATATACATTGTTACTGGCAATTCATAGAGTTCTATGGACCCAAGACAGGTAGCCTGGTCAAGCTGAATTACCAGAAAACTGCCAATTGTTTCTGAAAGAATGATCTTTCCTTCTCCTGTTCACTACCAACCTGTGATTCAAGGTATCCATTTGATTCTTTTGCATGCTCACATCTTATTTATACTGTGAAGTCTCAGGTAGCAGGTCAGTATGATCATGGGTTTTAGGGACACTTGTTGGGAATCCAGGTCAGTGATCTTGTTACCTTCAGTCACAAGGCAGACATCTCTTTGATGTCCATAGTAGTAAGCCTAGCAGATCATAGGGGAATCCAAATATTCTCTTGGAGAGCCAAGACCTTCTCTAAATTCTTAATGTCCTTTACTCAGCAAAAAGGACAATTTTGTCTCTGTATTATAAAAAAGACATGTGGAGTATCCAAAGCATAATGTCTGTATATGTACAAGATGACAGGTTTCCCCTTTCCTTATTTGACATCCTGAGTCAGAGTGATAAATCAGTTCTCTTCTCTGGGCCTAGGTACCTGGCCCTAAGGCTTCCGTGAAATAATTTCAATAACAGTAACTATTGAAGCTACTCGATACCTTGCTCAATGTTTAATGAAAATACTACCAACTGTGCTGACTATTGCATTAGAGTCTTTCTTGGGATGGGGTTTTGCAGTAATCCATTAGGTCTGTCTAGATAAATTGGACCATTGTTGTTACCTTGGACAGTCAGTGATGAGCATCTGTGGGTCTACACCACACAACAGGGTAACAGGATTTATGTCAAGTGGGTCTTCTTAACTACACTCCAGGATGGTGCAGGAATAGTATCTGTAAGTGTGCAACAGGGACATATAGAAGCCAGGGTCTCATGAATACACTTGGGAGAAAATAGGGAGGCAAATTTTAAAACAGGGGCAGAAGGAACACCCATTCAGTGCCTGCCCCACATGTGGCCCATATATATACAGCCACCAAACTAGATAAGATGGATGAAGCAGCAAAGAAGTGCAGGCTGACAGGAACTGGATATAGATCTCTCCTGAGAGACACAGCCAGAATACAGGAAATGCATAGGCGACTGCCAGCAGCAAACCACTGAACTGAAAACGGGGCCCCAGTTGAAGGAATCAGAGAAAGCACTGAAAGAGCTGGAATGGGCTCAAGACCCCATATGAACAACAATGCCAAACAACTAGAGCTCCCAGGGACTAAGCCAATACCTAAAGACTATACTTGGACTGACCCTGGCTTCAAACTCATAGGGACAATGAATAGCCTAGTAAGAGCACCAGTGGAAGGGAAAGCCCTTGATCCTGCCAAGACTGAACCCCCAGTGAGTGTTATTATTGGGGGGAGGGTGGTAATGGGGGTAGGTTGGCAAGGGGAACACAAATATAGAAAGGGAGGGGGAGGGGTTGGGGGATGTTAGCCCGGAAACCAGGAAGGGGAATAGCAATCGAAATGTAAATAAGGAATAATCCAGTTAATATAGATGAGAAAAATAATAGAAGCCAGATTGTGGTGTTCCTTGTAGAAAGGCTTCAACTCTCTTGTGTGATAGGAGTATAAAATGCTGACACAGAATTAACTACCTTGCTTCTTTCACAGAAGAGGGGCAGCTAATATAGCCTTTAGACAAGTGATCATTCCTGAGGCTACAAGGTCCAGTTGTTTAGAGAGATGCACACAAGGTGTTTTCATGGCCCTAAAATGTTCATGTAAATCCTTCATGCAGTGTCTTTTCATGTGTTTTGTGAAAAAAAAAGATGAAAACATTCTGAGGAACCTTGAAATTCTAGGACTTAAACCACAATGAACTATCAAGTATCAAACTCCATACCATCTGTCTCCACGCAGATTAGGTTCTAGTATCCCCATGTGTTCTGGGGTATCTAGGATTTGCTGTTTCTCCAAAACCCTGGTATCCAGGCAGAGCAATACCCACACACACAAATAATCTCTCAAACCTGTCTAGTACCTCCGGAGTTGAGAACAGTGGGATTACAGCAACCATTCTATGATACAGGTTCCTTTTGCCTCCCCCAGATTTTTGCCAATATTGTTGTCCTCCTAATATAGAAATGTGAACATTCCTAGCTCACCCTTGCTAGCTAAGTGATTATAACTCTTGGACCAGTGCCTCAGTGTCCCTTGTTCAATTATTTTGAGCTTCAGGAGAGAGGAGGAGGTTATCTCTCTGTTGTAAGGGTGTCAACCTGTGAAACTTCTGAGGCCATCAACAGACAGGACTGAAGAATTTTGAAATCCATGAAAGAATAGGGTCTAAGGTATTTGCCCACTTTTAACTCATTCTGAAATGGTCATTCAAATGTTAATTTTATCTCCTTTGCAAAAAGCACCTGAAGAATACATCTTCCAAGAACAAGAAAATCTACATACTTTACTGGAGATTCAGACTTCTGAGTGTATATGAGATCGGAACTATGGGGTTGGTAGTCTCTACCCTCTATTGCCAGTCCCTCATATCTTGGATAGTTCATATGATAAATAGCCCAGTTTCTTCTCAAGTAATGACAACAACTCCAGTGAGACTGTGAGGATATCAGGATGCCCATCTCTTTCAGCTGGTAATATAGACTGTATCTCTCCCTTTGCTTCCAGAGTGTGCATTATTTAATCTACATATGCACAAATGATCTGGTTAGTTGAATAAATATGGGATTATGTTTTAGGGACAGGTATGGGAAGATAGATTCTCCCAATATACCTAGGATTCTTCACTACTAATCTGAAACTACAAGTGTGAGTTTTAGTCCAACTATCTTTTTAATACGGTTCAGGACTTTCACAAAGAAGATATTCTTTTGGTAAACAGAAAAAAGGTTAACTTTGTTAGTATATGTAAGTCGAACTGTGTCTAATTTTTCAAAAAGATGATGCTTGCTTTCTGTTTATGCAAGAGGCCTCTTGCCAGAAGGAAACAGGAAGAAGGGGGGCAATGAGACATGATTAATAACAGGTGAGTTATTATCCCCTTGCCTATGTCAATGGCATGTTTGCTGCTTCAGAGACATTAAGGGAGTTTTCCTTTTGCTACCGTGAATGGTACCTTTTGATCAGGTAATTGTCACAGTACATTATTGAAGACTGAATATGTAGATCCAGTGACCATTATGAAATCAATTGCTTTGTCACAATTTTAAGTTTTACTATAGATTCTTGGAGTACAGTAGCCTGGGTGCCATCACTGTCCTAACTGTAGGACTTGCTGTACCTTTTACTTCCAATTACAGCACTTATTTTCCAATGTTCACTTTATTTTCAAGAGGTATATTGGTCTTTCTCCATGGGTTGCTTGCTCGCTTCTAGCCCTTTTCATGTTTGTTTTAACAGACTTTATTATTATTCAGATTTACTCTTCTGCTTACCGCTTATGTCCTTTTTTTTTTTTTTTTGAGTACATTTAGTTTATTGTAAAAAGTGATGGAGGGGGAGAAAATAAATGATACGAAATATTCATAATATTAACATATAAACGTTCCATTATTATTTCACTTTTGGTACATCCACATTGTTTATGTTGTCTACAATGACAACAAAGAAGCAAATTCACAAATCTAATAGCATTAGATATCAGCATTCAGCTTTCATATTCTACATGATCTTTGAAGAATCTGCTCCCATGCTCCTCAAAATCATTTTGTTCACTCCAGTCCCCTGAATGATGAGATCATTCATGGCAATTGTAACAACAGAAGAGTGAGACAAGAAGGAAAAAAAATGCATGACCCCTGTGTTATCCCTTACATCATTGTCCTGGACTCAACAACCTATCACATCCTTCAGCATTTACCATCCATATCAAGTCACACAACTACATTTGAAAGCTGAGGCTATACTTCCCATGTATAAGCAATGATGGCATATGACACAGCCCATCCTTCCATGTGAAAAACATGCAGGTTTACTCCTTTTCTGCATAAAATCACACTCAACAGTTCTTTCCTTAGCTTTTATTTGCCTATGAATTCTTGCTAGGAAAAGACATTAAACTACCACATTCAGCATGCTCCTTTGAGAATTTTGTCTTCCTCTGCAGAATGTTTAAGAAACCTTTTCTATCTTAAAAGTTTGGTCAATAAAATTGCCATTATTCCTTTCATTAAAAATCCCAGTCACCTATTCTTATTATTGTTTATTGCTATTTTTACTATTTTTATTAATACTTATTAGTATATACTTTAGAAGTAAGTCCTACCAAGCTCTTGAAGACTTTTATCCTAACAAGACTTAAAGCTATATGTTATACAACAAGCCATTCCAGGACTTAGCACCTTAAACTACTGAACACTTTCTGACAGCCTCGGGTACAAAGCAGGACAACAACTGTAATGTCTCTACCCCCGTTAGCTTCATCTGTTCTGAGGGCTGTTGCTAAAAGCAATCGGAAGGTCAGACAGGATGCAAGCAGAAGAAAAATAAACTTATTTATTTGACAAAGGAGATTCAGTGACAGTTATCAAAATAAAAACAAAGAAAAACCTGCTTATTTGGCTTCCCAACATAGAGTGGATGGAAAAAAATGCCTTTTAAAAAATATCATATATGTTTTTAACTTCTTTTTTTTAGCATGCCATTTCTTTTCTTTTCTTTTTTTTTATTAACTTGAGTATTTCTTATTTACATTTCCAGTGTTATTCCCTTTCCTGGTTTCCGGGCCAACATTCACCTAACTCCTCCCCTCCCCTTCTATATGGGTGTTCCACTCTCCATCCTCACCCCATTGCCGCCCTCCCCACAACAATCATATTCACTGGGGGTTCAGTCTTAGCAGGACCCAGGGCTTCCCCTTCCACTGGTGCTCTTACTAGGATATTCATTGCTACCTATGGGGTCAGAGTCCAGGGTCAGTCCATGTATAGTCTTTAGGTAGTGGCTTAGTCCCTGGAAGCTCTGGTTGCTTGGCATTGTTGTACTTTTGGGGTCTCGAGCCCCTTCAAGCTCTTCCAGTTCTTTCTCTGATTCCTTCAACGGGTGTCCTATTCTCAGTTCAGTGGTTTGCTGCTGACATTCTCCTCTGTATGTGCTGTATTCTGGCTGTGTCTCTCAGGAGCGATCTACATCCGGCTCCTGTCGGTCTGCACTTCTTTGCTTCATCCATCTTGTATAATTGGGTGTCTGTATATGTAAGGGCCACATGTAGGGCAGGCTCTGAATGGGTGTTCCTCCTGTGTCTGTTTTAATCTTTTCCTCTCTATTCCCTGCCAAGGGTATTCTTATTCACCTTTTAAAGAAGGAGTGAAGCATTCGCGTTTTGATCATCCATCTTGCGTTTCATGTGTTCTATGCATCTAGGGTAATTCAAGCAGTTGTGCTAATAGCCACTTATCATGTGCATGCCATGTGTGTTTTAATGTGATTGGGTTACCTCACTCAGGATAATGTTTTCAAGCTCCAACCATTTGTCTATGAATTTCATAAAGGCATTGTTTTTGACATCTGAGTAATACTCCATTGAGTAAATGTACCACATTTTCTGTATCCATTCCTCTGTTGAAGGGCATCTGGGTTCTCTCCAGTTTCTGGCTATTATAAATAAGGGGGTGATGAACATAGTGGAGCACGTGTCTTTTTTATATGTTGGGGCATCTTTTGGGTATATGCCGAAGAGTGGTACAGCTGGATCCTCAGGTAGTTCAATGTGAAATTTTCCTAGGAATCTCCAGACTGATTTCCAGAATGGTTGTACCAGTTTGCACTCCCACCAATAGTGGAGGAGTGTTCCTCTTTCTCCACATCCTCGCCAGCATCTATTTTTACCTGAGTTTTTGATCTTAGCTATTCTCACTGGTGTGAGGTGAAATCTCAGGGTTGTTTTGATTTGCATTTCCCTTATGACTTAAGATGTTGAACATTTCTTTAGGTGTTTCTCAGCCATTCGGCATTCCTCAGCTGTGAATTCTTTGTTTAGTTCTGAACCCCATTTTTTAATAGGGTTATTTGTCTAACTTCTTGGGTTTTTTGCATCTTTTGAATATAAGCCCTCTATCTGTTGTTGGATTGGTAAATATCTTTTCCCAATCTCTTGGTTGCCGTTTTATCCTAACCACAGTGTCCTTTCCCTTCCAGAAGCTTTGCAGTTTTATGAGACCCCATTTGTCAATTCTTGATCTTAGAGCATAAACCATTGGTGTTTTGTTCAGGAAATTTTTTCCAGTGCCCATGTGTTTGAGATGCTGGCCTAGTTTTTCTTCTATTAGTTTGACTGTATCTGGTTTGATTTGGAGGTCCTTAATCCACTTGGACTTAAGCGTTGCACACGGTGATAAGCATGGAACGATTTGCACTCTTCTACATGCTGACCTCCAGTTGAACCAGCACCATTTCCTGAAAATGCTCTTTTTTCCATTGAATGGTTTTGGCTCCTTTGTCAAAAGTAAAGTGCCCATAGGTCTGTGGGTTCATTTCTGGGAGCTGCCTTATGTATAATACCCAAGAGCTAGAAGAATCCGTAATGGCATTCATCAGAGGAATGAATACAGAAAATGTAGTACATCTAAACAATTGTGTACTACTCAACTCTTAAAACCAATTATCTCAAGAAAGCCAAAGACAAATGGGATGATCTAGAAGATATCATAATGATTGAGGTTACCCAATCACAAAATGGTATGAAATCACACATTTTATGAAATCACCAAAAGTGGATATTGGCACAAAAGCTAAAATTACCAAAGATGCAGTTCACAGACAACTGGAAGCTCAATAAAATGATACACAAAATGTGCATGCTTTAATCCTTTTCAAAAGGTGGACACAATAATATCTATGAATTTCGAGCAGAGACTGAGGAAATCCCATTCAGAGCAGGCCGTACATGTGGCAAAAATATATACACATCAGTCACCAAAACTAGATAAGATTGATGGAGCTAAGAAGTGCATTGTGCCAGGGACTGTATAGAGATCTTTCCTGTGAGACACAGCTAGAGCATATCAAATAAAGAAGTGAATTCTAGAGGCAAATCAGTGAATTGACAACGGACAGTAGGGGAGTTATAGAAAAAGAGGAGTGGGGCCGGTTAGGGATCATATGTGCAGGTAATAGGGAAAGGAAATAACATTTCAAATATAGAAATACCCAATTAAAACAGGAATAAAATTTGCTAAAAAATAAAAAGAAATAAAGAAATTTAAGAAAAGAACACTGCGAAGTATTCACAGCTATTGACTCAGAAATGTAAAAGTCATTTTCATGGAATGATAGTCAGAGTAATACTAATGGAAAGACTGAGATGATGAAGACTCAACTAGAAACACTTCTCTCTCCCAGATATCAGTATCAGACAAAAACTGCACTATAGGCATCCAGAGCATGGTGGAATTTACTCTGAGGCGAGGACTCAATACTTGTCTTTCCATTTTTCCTTAGGACCATTTTCTTCTTGACAAAAAGAATAAGGCTATGAGATCTCAGCAAAACAACTGTGCCCTGCCCATCACTTGGCTTTGGAATAAAAAAAAAATAATGATATAAACTCTTTGACTTCCAGGAATGATATGAACAGGTAAGTCCAGATGCTTCTGAAAGGCTCCCAGCTCCTGATTCCCATATGTGGAAGATTCACATCAAGCCTAACTCTTCAGAGATCCCACTCAATCCCTACTAAGGACTCTGAGCTATCCCAAGGATGATGTACATCTTCCTTTTTTTATACAAAGATAGAAGGCCAGCTTCCTTCTCCACATCACTGAAATCTTTATCCTCTTTGTTCTCCCTCCCATATGGCTGTTTACCGTGAATTAGAGGTCAATTATTAAACCCTAGAGGTACTGCAAGAATATCAGAGAGGCAGTTGCAGCCACAACAACACTTGTGATGTCACAGAAGCAGCTAGGGAGTCCAGGTTACAAGAGATACTTGCAGTAGGGCCAAATCATGATGTCACTGTGAACTGCCATGTCCTACCTGCTAAACAGATTTCCCTACATGGACCAGATTTTGAGTGCCTTTTCCAGGTACGTCTCCTGTGACACAGTGGAAACCTTTACATAGTCCATCATTCTAAAACTGTTGAAATCTCTTTTCTTCATTAGTGGTTACATGCTTTGAATGGGGAAAGTTAGCCATGGGTTTGGCATGTGTATAAACGATTTAAGAAAATGGAGTGCTGGAGATTCTTCTAGATAATAATTTTTTCCCAGGTTCATTCCTGTGAAATACATAAAAATTTTGTAGGTTTTCTCTGTTTCCCAAAGGCCAGTATTCTCCCTACAGACCTTTAATTGAATGAATATTGTGTTTCAATTTCTTATTGTACATTCCTTGATAGGGAACTTTATAAATATTCCTGAATGTTTACTCAAAAATTCTGTTTTAAAATTCCATTTTTTGCAATGATTTTGGCCCAATGATAAAGTGAATATAACAGTGTAAATATTGTGTACCTACTTCAAATGATAAACTCCCAAATCCTTATTTTATCCAATAATCACAGACATCAGTAAAGCAAAGGACAATATCAACTCTAGAATGTGGTTCTGTAGTCCCAAAAGATAATCAGTTCTCTAATATCTCCCTTCCTTATTTCCAAGGTTCTGACATGAGGGTTGAGGGTTTTTTAACCTGATTCTTTGTTCAGGCCAAACATAAGGTTCAGGAGGATGGACAGTGAGAGGAATGTCTTGAGGTCCAGGGAAAACTTAACTTCAATAGTTTCATAAGTAGAGAATGGCATCTATTTGGCATTGTCATTTGTGGATTCTACATTCTTGACCCAGTTGTGCATAATCCATGTTAAAATTCCACCAAACCTCATAGGTGTAGGAGACACCAAAATTACATAAGATTGATGAAGCTAAGAGGTGCATGCTGCCAAGAACTGGAGAAAGATCTTTCCAGAGAGTCATAGTTAGAGCATGTTAAATACAGAAGTGAATGTTAGTGGTAAACTGGTGAACAGAAAGCATGTCTCTTCTTGGTAGATATTTAGAAAGGATTACAAGAGCTGAAGGGACTTTCAACCCCATAAAAACAACTATTCCAACAAACCAGAGCTTTCTGACACTAAACCAATATTCAAAATCTGCCCATGGAAAGTCCTATGGCTCCAACAGCATATGTGGCAGAGGATGGATTCCTTGGGCACCAATGGATGTAGAAGCCCTTGGTCCTTCTCAGGTTTGGTTCCCAGTTCAAGGAAATGTCAAGGTGCAGTAAGGAGGGTTGTAAAAGAAGGGGAGTCGGTCCAGTTACGACCTTATGGAGAGGAAATTTGGAAAGAAAATAGCATTTGAAATGTAAATATAGAAATAGCCAATAAAATAAGCAAAAATTTACTAAAAAAATGGAAGAAATGAAAAAAGAAACTGCTAGCCATTCTCACCTATTAATTCAGAAATATAATGAATAACTGTCAGGGAATGGTAATCAGAATAATAATGGTGAAAAGACTGATATGATTAAGAGTCGACTAGAAGCACTTCTCTCTCCCAGATATCAGTGTCAGACACAAACTGAACTATAGGAATCCAAAGCGTGGAGGAGTTTACCCTGAGATGAGGACATAGTACTTGTCTTTCACTTCTTCCTTAGGACATTTTTCTTCTGGGCAAAAAGAATAAAAGCCATAAGCTGTCAGGAAAACAACTGTGACCTTCCCAAACTTGGGTTTTGGGATAAAGAAATTAATGATATAAACTCTCTGATTTCCAGGAACTGTAAGAGCAGGAAGTCCAGATGCTTCTGAGAGGACCCCAGCTCCTAATTCCCATTTGTAGACGGCTCAGATCAAGACAATCTCTTCATGAAACAACTCAACACCTACTAAGGACTCAGAGAGCTTTCCCAAGGACCTTTTTTGTACCAAGACAGAAGGTCAGCTTTCTTCTCCCCATCTCTGATATCTTCATCCTATTTGTCCTCCCTCCCAAATGGCTCTTTACACTGAATTATAGGCCAATTAGTAAACCATAGATATATGGAATGAATATCTGAGAGGCAGTTGCTGTCAGGACAACACTTGTGACAACACAGAAGAAGATAGGGCTCTCAAGGATACAAGAGATATATTACGGGGGTACTAAGGATGATGTCACTGAGAACTGCCATGGACTACCTGCTAAACAGATTTCCTTACATTGACCAGATTTGACGGTGCCCTTTCTAGGAGAGTCTCCTATGACACAGTGGAAACCTTTTGTACTCCATCTCTCTAACGCTAGAGACTTCTCTTTGCTGCATTAGTGTTTACATGGTCTGAATGTACAAAATTAATCGGGACTTGGCATGGGTAGAAAAGATCTAGGAAGATGGAGTGGAGGAGATTCTTCTTGATAATAATTTTGCTCCCTGGTCCATTCCTGTGACATACAGTTCAATTTCCTAGTTTTTCTCTGTTTCCCAAAGGCCATTATTTTCCATACAGACCTTTAATTGAGTGAATATTGTATTTCATTTTCTAATTCTTCATTCCTAGATAGGGCACTTTGTATTCATTCCTGAAAGTGTACTCAAAAATTCTCTTTTACAATTGCATTTTTGTAATGATTTTGGCAAAAAAGAGGGCCGAAGTATAGAGTGCAGAGAACAGTGTAAATATTTTGTACCTACTTCAAATGATAAACTCCAAATTCTTATTTTATCCAAAAATCATCATACATCAGTAAATCAAAGACAACATGTACTATACAATTCGTTTCTCTATTCCCATTTGATATCATTTCTGCAATATCTTCCTTCTTGTGATCCCATGGCCACACTTGAGGTTTTTGGATATTTTACAATGATTCTTTTTTCAGGCCAAACATAAGACTTAGGTGGATGGGCAGGGAAAGAAATGTTTTGAGTTCAACTGAAACCTCAATTTCAATAAGTTCATAAGGACAGGAGGGACCTTTGCATCTGTAGATTCTACATTCTTGTTCTAGATGCGCAGAATCAATGGTAAATTCCATCTAACCTCACATAGGAGCCAATATATATATGATAGATAGATAGATAGATAGATAGATAGATAGATAGATAGATAGATAGATAGATAGATAGATAGATCTGCCACCAAAATAAGATAAGATGTGAAGTTAAGAAGTGCATTCTGCCAGGAAGAGGATATAGACATTTCCTGAGAAACACAGCTAGAATATGTCAATTACATAAGTGAATGCTTGTGGCAAACCAGTTACTTGTAAATGGAACTCTTGTTGATAACTTTTGAGAAAGGATTACAAGAGGTAAAGGGGTTTGCAAACCCATAAGAAAAACAATGTCAATGAACCAGAGCTTTCTAGTACTAGACCAATATTCAACGAATGTACATGGACATACCTATGGCTCCCACTGCATATGTAGTACCAGATGGCCTTCTTGGGAACCAACAGAAGTAGAAGCTCTTGGTCCTCCCTATATTTGATTCACAGTTCATGGGAATGCAAAGGGGTAGTAAGGGGATTATAGTAGAATGGGAGGTGGACTGGTTAGGGATCTTAGAGACAGGAAATTGGAAAAGGAATAACATTTGTAATGTAAATATAGAAATATCAAATTTAAAAAAGCTATATATTTTGCTAAAAAAGAAAAAAATGAAAGAAATAAAAGAAAAGAAAACTGCCAATTAATTACACCCTTTGACTCAGAAATCTAAAGGGTCACTGTCAGGGAATGATAGTCAGAGTAATACTAGTTCAAAGAAGAAGATGGTGAAATCTCAAATAGAAGCAATTTTCTCTCCCAGATATCAGTGTCAGACACAATCTGCACTCTAGGAATCCAAAGCACGGAGTAATTTACTCTGAGCTGAGGACACAATACTTGTCTTTCCCTTCTTCCTTAGGACCAAAACCATCAGCTTTAAAGAAAACTGTGCCCTTCCCAACACTTGGCTTTGGAAAAAAGACATGAATGATATAAATTCTCCGACTTCCAGGAACCATAACTAGCAGGGAAGTCCAGATGCATCTGAGAGGCTCCCATCTCCTGATTACCATATTTGGAAGGCTCCAATCAATACTATCTTTTCAGCAAACCTTCTCAACCACTACCCAGAAATGACTGAGATTTCCCATGGACCACATATTTCTTTTTTTTTATAACAAAGCAGAAGGCCAGCTTCCTTCTTCCCATCTTTGATCACTTCATCCTCTTTTTTCTCCTTCCCAAAGGCTGTTTATGCTGAATTAGAGGCCAAATAGTAAACCCTAGAGGTACTGAAGGACTACTGGAGAGGCAACTTCTGTCAGGACAACACTTGTTTCATCACAGAAGAAACTAGGGATCTCCAGGATACAACAGATTTTTTTAGATAGGCCTAATGGTGATGTCACTGAGAATTGCCATGGCCTACCTGCTAAAGTGTTTTCCTTTCAATGACCAGATTCGAGGGTGCCCTTGCAAGGTTTGTCTCCTGTGAAACAATGGAAACCTTTTCATACTACATGTCTTTAAAGCTAGAAACTTCTCTTTATTTCCTTAGTGGTTACATGCTCTGAAAGGAAAAGATAATCAGGAGCTTTGCATGGGTAGAAAAGATCTCGGAACATGGAGTGGAAGAGATTCCTCTGGATAATAATTTTATTACCAGGTCCATTACTGTGACATACAGTTCAATATCCTAGGTTATCTCTGTTTCCCAAAGGCCAGCATTTTCCCTACAATCCTTTAATTGAATTCATATTTCATTACAGTTTCTCATTGTACATTCCTTGATAGGTGACTTTATATATTCCTGAATGTGAAGTGAAAAATTCTGTTTTCCAATTTCATGTTTTTTTGCAATGATTTTGGCAACCCAAGGGTCCCACCTAACGTTGAATATAAAAATGTAAATATTATGTACCTACTTCCAATGATGAACTTCCAAATCCTTAGTTTATCCAAAAATTTCGAGACATCAGAAAAGCTAAGGAAAACATGAAATATAGAATATGTTTCAGTAGTCTCATTAGACATCAGTTCTTTAATATCTAACTTCCTGTTCCTCTAGGGCCAGACGTGAAGGTTTTCGAGGTTTTATCATGGTTGTTACTTCAGGACAAACATAAAATTCAGGAGGATGTGCAGGGAGATGAATGGCTCGATGTCCAGGGAAACTTCAACTTCAATAGGTTCATAAGAACAAGAGGGAGGTGTTTGGAATTGCCATTTGTGGATTCTACATTCTTGACCTAGGTGTACATAATCCATGTGAAAATTCCACCTAACCTCATAGCTGTAGGAGCCACCAAATGTATAGTTGGAACCGGATGTACATCTTTCCTGAGAGACATAGCTTGAGCAAGTCAAATACAGAAGAGAATGCTACTGGCAAACCAGTGAACCAAAAATGGATCTCTTGTTGGTAGTTTTTGAGAAAGAATTACAAGAGCTTAAGGGGATTTCAATTCCATAAGAACAACAATGCCAGTGAACCAGAGCTTTCTGGTACTTAACCAATATTCAAAGACTGTACTTGGACAGACCTATGTGTCCAACTGCATATGTAGCAGAGGATGGCCTTGTTGGGAACCAATGGAAGGAGAAGTTCCTGGTCCAACCTAGGTTTAACTCTCAGTTCAAGGTAATATCAAGGTTCACTAAGGTAGGTTATAGAAGAATGTTAGGGGGACTAGTTACGGGTCTTATGGACATGAAACTGGGAAAGAAAATCAAATTTGAAATTCAAATATAGAAATATCCAAATAAAAAAAGCAATAAAATTTGCTAAAAATTAAAAAAAAATGAAATAAATTAAAGAAAAGACATCTGTCAGCTAATTACACATATTGACTCAGAAATCTAAAGGGTAACTATCAGCAAATGGTAATCAGAGTAATACTAGTGGAAAGACTGAGATGATGAAGTCTCAACTAGAAGCTCTTCTCTCCCAAATATCAGTGTCAGACACAAACTGCACTATAGGTGTCCAAAGCATGGAGGCGTTTACACTGAGCTGAGGAGACAATACTTGTCTATCCTTTGTTTCTTCGGACCTTTTTCTTCAGGGCAAAAAGAGTGAAAGCCATGAGCTCTCACTAGAACAACTGTGCCCTTCCCAACAACTGACTTTTGGAATGAAGAAAATGATTATATAAACTCTCTGAATTCCAGAAACCATATCAAGCAGGGAAGTCCAGATGATAATGAGAGAATCCCAGCTCTGTATTCCCATGTGTGTAAGGCTCAGATCAAGGCTATCTCTTCAGATACAACACTCAACGCCTACCCAAGACTCACTGAGCTTTCCCATGGACCATTTATTTCTTCCTTTTTTTATACAAAGACAGAAGGCCAGCTTCCTTCTCTTTTATCTCCCTAACAAATGGCTGTTTAGGCAGAATAAGAGGTCAATGAGTTAACCCTAGAGGTCCTCAAAGAATATCCAAGAGGCAGTTGCTGTCACCATGACACTTGTGACATCACAGAAAAGCTAGAGCTCTTCAGGATACAAGAGATATTTCAGGGAGGACCTAATGATGATGTCACTGAGAACTGCCATGATCTAACTGTTGAACAGCTTTCTTTACATTGACCAGATTTGAGGGTTCCCTTTCCAAGAGTGTCTCTTGTGACACACTGGAAACCTTTAAATACTATATATCTCTAATGCTGGAGACTTCTCTTTGCTTCATTAGTACGTACATGTTCGGAATAGAGAATGTTGGTCAGGGGCTTGGCATGGGTATAAAGATCTAGGAACATGGGGTGAAGGAGATTATTCTGGATAATAATTCCACTCCCAATTCCATTCCTGTGACATACAGTTCAAGTTCCTAGGTTTTCTCTGTTTCCCAAAGTCCAATATTTTCCTTCCAGACATTTAGGTGAATGAATATTGTATTACATTTTTTATTGTACATTCTTTGAAAGGAGACTTTATATATATTACTGAATGTGTACTCAAATATTCTGTTTTCCAATTTTAATTTTTGCAATAATATTGGCAACAAAGTTGGCCCAGCTAAAGCATGAATATAACAGTATAAATATTGTATACCTACTTCAAATGATAATCTCTCAAATCCTTAATTTAAGCAAAAATTACCAGCCATCAGTAAAGCAAAGGACAATATGGACTTTAGAATGCGGTTCAGATTTTCTTTTAGGCTTGAACAATTTTGCGAAGAAGGTTTTGTGGGTGTATTTGTGTCTTTATCCCTCCATTGCTGGTCTTTCCAGGCAATGGGATTTGGCCTCTTAATGTTTCATATCACCAATGTAAGTCACAGCTTAGGTCACCTCATTGATTCCTGGGTACCTCCATTATACCAGGTCTCTTTCTCTTCCTGGAGGTTTCTCCCACCTCCTCATCTCTTTAAGTTCAAGATTTCCTTTCTTTCTCATGACTATCGGGTCCTATCTCCTTCCCTGCACACACAGGATCCATTCTCCTCTTCCTTCCATCTCTCATCTAGTTCCTTTCCTCAATCGGCCTCCTAGACTATTTTATTCCCCATTCTAAGTGAGAGTCAATCTTATGCACTTTGGCCATTCTTCTTGTTTATCTTCTTTGTACCTTTAAGCTTTGTGGAGGATGTCCTGTAGTTTATGGATAATATTACTTATAATTGAGCAATTTCAACAACCCTCTTGATCATATTTTAGAGTAGTATGTTAAAATTGAAAATTATAATTTAGTATGAGTGAATGTCATGAGGACCAAATTTAGGTAAAAAGAAACTTAAAACAAGATCAAATCACAGATTTTAAAAATTGACCTAATAATAAAAATTCTCTACTATCATAAGGAATTATTATATCACAGGCAATTTTTAAGTGGTACCATAAATTTGGCAGACAAATGATGTTTTTAACAAGTAATTATGGATAATATGACTAAGATCAAATAAGATAAATATATTGTTTTCATTCTGATATCACTTCCTGGCATTTTTCCTCAAACATGATGTTTATAGAATTGAACATTATGGTATTAGTTTTAAATTTTAATATTTATTATAACCTAACCTATAAAGTAACAGGTTGCCATATGTTATGTTTGTAGACAATCACCCTCATCCTCGCTTCCTCAGTTCTTTGTTTCCGCCTGCCCTATGTCCCTCACCACTTATACTAGTCTCTCTTCATTATTCTTACTTCTAGATTCATATCCCACATGTTCAATATCTTCCATACCACACTGTTTAAAACCCTACTCTCTAATCTCTCTAATCTCTGTGACGTATACCAGTTAAGTGAACTCAAACCACCCACAGCTTCACATAAATACAAGTATATTAAAAGGAGATTCTTTGATCTCTTTGAAAAAGAACACATGGTATTTGCCTTTCTAAGTCTTTGTTACCTTACTCGGTTTAGTTTTCCTAGGGAGAATGAAGTACCATTGTGTATATTGTCACATTCTTATATATCTATGTATCAATGAATATTCATTATGATTCTCAATAAAAGAGCAATAGATTTATTTTTGAAAAACGATGAGAAAGCTCAGATAGAAAAGTCAAGAAACTAAGAAACTAAGAAACTAAGAAAATTTCAAAGATAAATATGACGAACATATTTGTGTTTATATTAACTGGAGCAGTGTGTGTTAAAGTTAATAAAGGATGTGGTATTTATAATATTTTTATACTAATAAAATGTAGAATATTCAATAATTTAGAGAATACTTATAAAATTGTTCATCACTAAGTTATATTTCCACTAAAACTGTAATCTTTTTATAAACTATTTTACATATATATATATGTATATATATATATATATATATATATATATATATATATATTTTACCTTCAAAATAAAGAATATTAAGAAGTTAGTCATAAAATTCAATAACAACACCAAAGACGAATTATATGAATAACCAACAGACTAGGAGATATTGCAAACCTCTCCAGTTAAATTAAGAGACTTAGAAAAGTGATAGCATTTTAATAGAAAGGCACATGGCAAACAAGATACAATAAAATCCTGAAACTATACCAAGATGGTTACTATTCATTCCTATGTGCTAAGGTTTCATCAACAAGCATGGTACATGAAGATAATGTATATGTCAGAAAAATTAATTCATGTTTAACATAGTAACTTTCTTCATAATACCCAAGCAGACACTTCTCTTTTTTGTTGCTTAAAAAGTATGTACAAAGCACGGCTTTTTATTATAACACTAATATTTCAAAACTATCATTAAATATGCAAAGATCTTAACACAAAACCCATAGTTTTCATAGCAACCATACAAACTTAAGAAGGAAAAGAAAACATTTTTAAGTACATAGATATGCGTAATGAAGTCCCCACCTTACCAGTAACAGATGGGTCAAATTTATTGTTCTATGTATTACATAGAATACTCTATCCCAGTTCATTGTTCCTTAGCATATGTTTTTCCTCATCTTTCTCTGTTTCTTATCTTCTGAAAACAGGTTGTATTTCTCATAAAATTAGTTCAAATCATCCAATCTTCACTCCAAAAAAAGAAGGTGTTGACATTAGAGGAAAACCAATTAAAGGTTCTCATTCTTTATTGTGCAAAATTTTATATATTATTTTGTATGCTTAATATGCTTCTACACCTTAGTGATGACAATTCAATATTGGCCTGAAATCCAACATTCTTAATTCACAATGTAAAAGCCCTTTAGCTAATCACAGAAAAGCCTTCAAAGTGTATTTACATAGGTTTATTTAATAATAATTCAACTTATAGTGTAAGGGGAATAGTGATGTATAACATCTTTTCTTACATTTTTGGTGCCTCACATTATTTTATAGCTAAGAGATTTCATTAGAATCAAGAAAAAATTATTAACATCTTACTAAAATAAAATGAGAATTTTTCTCTGTATAATTCAGAACTTATTCTTGAACATTTTTGTGACACTGTTTCTTTTATATCCCTGGCAGTACCAGAACTCACTCTTCCTCTCACCTTTTCTCTCTTTCTCTCTCTGTAGACCAATCTGGCCTTGAACTTAGAGTTCTGCCTGCTTCTGCTCCCCAGTGCTAAGAATAAAGGCCTGTGCCACCACACCCCGTTCTTGTCTACATCTTTAACATGCTCTTGTCTGATTATATTCCAAATCTTATGAAGTTAGTTCCCTAAAGTACCTAGAAAAACTCCAATACCAAAAATATATTTTGCATATCTAAGTCCCTCTTCCCAAATTCCTGATTGATCTAGTCACCTAGCAAGCTCTATGAAGGAACTGAAAACAACAAATTTTGCTTTCATAACAGGAATAAAGAAAAGGACTGTTTACTGCACGATCTCTTGATCGTCCAACACTACAAAGTGAAATCTCATAAAGAAATGGGTACCCGAAGCCACAGTTTCTTACCTTCTATTTGGTTGTGCACACTGTGACCACCATTTCATTTTAACCAGGTTTAACGCAAAGGTATTCTCTGCCCCAAGAATCCAATTCTACTATATTGACATATTCAGCCATGTTCAGATAAATTTAATCACCAAGCACACCAAAGTAAGGATTTATAAAATATCCAACAGAAACATGGGAAGAAATGCTACAAATATAAATTCATACAGAATAAATAAACAAAAGGTCATTTACTTTTTGTAACACAACATCTATCCATTTTCATTGTATTGATTGGTTCTGTGTATATTCAGAAGCCAAGAAAATTGTATTTAAGCCAGGACACAATTTGTGAGTTTTAGTTCTCTCTATTATATAGACTATGAAGACTAACACTTAGATATCAATGCTTAATAGAAAGCAATTTTACATGTTGTGTCATTTAACTATTTCTCGGATTTTTTTGTATAATTGAAAAAGTATAGCTAAATCTTGTTATTTAATATTATTCCAACTCAATTTCAATATCTACTTTAACTCTGAGTAATAAGTCCAAATGGGATCTGATTACATATATTGGCCACATACGTATTTTTCTAAAAATTATAAGGCAAAGTTTTATATGCTAGAATGTACACTTTTGGGAGTACTGGAATTTAGTTCATCCTTTTTCATTACTTTTCTCTGAAAGACTATTTTTTACTAATTTGTTTCAAATTTTTAGAAGTATTGTTGTGTGTGTGTTTGTGTGTGTGAGTGTGCCTGTGTGAGTATACATACATACATATACATGTATATTTTATAATTCAAATATAATAAGACCAGAGAAAGTAGCTTGAGTGATATTGATAATTTATAGACACAGTGAATTTTTGTATATGCCGTATATATAACCTTGAAAATATTTTCTGAGTATTTTTTCAAAAGCAATTTTTAAATATGTATACTAGATCAAACATGCTAATTGCAGTTTTAGCTTTTTCCACACTAATTTTATCTCATTAGATGTCTAGAAAGAAATATATGGATCCCTGAATCATATATTAACTCCAACTGTAGGTAGAATCAATGATAGATCTTATTTTTCTCACCTTTACTTCATAAATTATATATTTAATATGCTCTATTTATATTAGAAACGTGTGCCACATTATACATATATATATGTATTTGTTGATAACTTCCTTCTGTAAACAAACATTAAGAATTAATGATTTATATACATTATTACAAAATCTAAGAACATTCAGTGTCTTCCATAATCAACTACCATAATGCATAAATATTAGAATCATTTCCTGACTGACGCTATTAACAAAAATTACTTGATGTACCATTCCTATAAACTAATTTAGATATTATCCATCTGAGTTTCTTCAAGGAAATGTCTAACTTTTAGTAAAGAGAAATATAGTAAAATTGTTACTGTCTTTGAATCACAAATGATGTCAGTATTTTTTTTCATTCTATATTTCTTTAAATTGTAAAATACAGTTTTGTTTAAATAAGTCATAACAAAAGGGGACATATTGATTATAGACAGCAAAAGAGAGCAAATGAAATTAATGCCAAACTCTAATATTTGAGCCAATATCAGAAAAGGGGAATGATATTTTACTATTAATTTAAGGAGACATAATATCATTTTTATTTAATAATTTTCCTGAATATTTTATGTATTTTCAGTTCAAATGGTATCTCCTTTCCTCCCTCTCCCATAAACCCCCCTTCCAGCTTCTTTGAAGATGTTCCCATTTCCACCAACTCACTTCAACCTCAATGCCCTGGCATTACCCTACAGTGGGGAAACAAGTCTTCACTGGATTAAAGGATTTTAATTCCAATCATGCTGGACAGTGCATTTCTCTGCCACACATGTGGCTGGAATCATTGGTTCCTCAAACTGTACTCACTAGTGGGTTGTTTAATCCCCCTAATTTCTGGTGTGGTCTTGTTGGTTGATATTGTTGTTCTTCCTGGGGTTTTGCAAATCCCTTCAGCTCATTAAGTATTTTCTCTAAAACTTCCATTGAAACCCCCATGTATAATCCAATGGTTAGCTGCAACCATCCTCATTTATATCAGTAGGGATCTGTCAGAGCCTCTCAGGAGACATCCATATCTGATTTCTATCAGCAAGGATTTGTTGGCATCAGCAATGAAGTCTGAATTGGGTGGCGGCATAGTGGATGGATCCCCACGTGGGGCAGTCTCTGGTTGACCCTTTCTTCAGTCCCTGTTTGACTCTTTATCATTGTATTTCCTCCCATGAATATTTTGTTCCTTCTTCTTAGAAACAATGTAGCATCCACATTTTGGTCTTCTTTTAGCTTGGGCTTCATATGACCTGTGGATTCTTTCTTATTAATTCCACACTTTTGGGTTGATACACACTTCCAATTAGTTTATATTATTTGTGTTATTACCTCACACAGAATGAAAATTTCTAATTCCATCCTAAGAATTTTATGCAAACATTGTTTTTGATAGCTTAGAATACAGGGTGTAAATATACCACATTTCCTTTATCCATTTCTTTGTTGAGGGACATCTGGGTTCTTTTCAGCTTCTGGCAAATATATGTATATATGTATATATGTATATATGTATATATGTGTGTGTGTGTGTGTGTGTGTTTATACATACAATTTATGTGTGAGTATGTATGCAGATATATATATATAGTTGCTTTCCACATATAGCATCATGTGTCCTTGTTATATGTTGGAGCATCTTTTGGGTAAATACCCAAGAAGTGGTATTGCAGGATCCTCATGTAGAACAAATTTTGTTAGAAAATTCCAGATTGATTTCCAGAGTGGTTATACCAGCTTGCAATCCCACCAACATTGGAGGAGTGTTCCTCTTTCTCCACACCCTTTTAAGTATCATTTGTCTACTGAATTTGTTTTTATCTTAGCCATTCTGATTGGTGTGCTGTGGAATCTCAGGGTTTTTTTTTTGTTGTTGTTTTTTTCTTTTGTTTTGTTTTGTTTGTTTTGTTTGATTTGTTTTTTTGTTTTTTTTTGTTTTGTTTTTTTTTTTTTTTGATTTCCATTTACCCGATGGCTAAGGATGTTGATATTCCTCAGTTAAGAATTCATTGTTTAGCTCTATACACAATTTTGATAGGACTATTTGATTCCCTGTAACATAATTCATTGAGTCTTTGTATAGATTGAATTTAGCCCTCTATCAATTGGAGGA
Source organism: Rattus norvegicus (assembly GCF_021556685.1). Lineage (NCBI taxonomy): Eukaryota > Metazoa > Chordata > Mammalia > Rodentia > Muridae > Rattus > Rattus norvegicus. The sequence goes on from NC_141555.1 coordinate 73,579,501, forward strand.
TTGATAAAGATCTTTTCTTTTTTTTTTTTTTCTTTTTTTTGGAGCTGGAGACCGAACCCAGGGCCTTGCGTTTACTAGGCAAGCGCTCTACCGCTGAGCTAAATCCCCAACCCTAAAGATCTTTTCTTAATCGGTTGGTTGCTTCTTTTTGCTAATGACAGTGCCCTTTGCCTTACAAAAGCTTTACAATTTTATGAAGTTCCATTTGTCAAATCTTTATCTTAGAGCATAAGCCATTGGTTTTATATTCAGGAAATTTCCCCAGTGCCCAAGTGTACAAGACTCTTTGACATTTTTCTTCTACTAGGGTTAGGTTATATGGTTTTATGTGGAGACCCTTGATCCACTTTTACTTGAGCTTTGTATGCGGTGATAAGAATTGATTGATATCACTTCTTCTACATGCTAATTTCCAGTCAAACCAGCACTATTTGTTGAAAATGCTATGTTTTTTCCATTGGATGATTTTGGCTCCTTTGTCAAATACCAAGTTCCTGGTGTGTGCCTTCATTTCTGGCTCTTCAATTCTATTCCATTGATCTGGGTATTTGTCTCTGTACCATAACCATTAAATTTTTATCATTATTTTTCTGTTACACAGTTTGAGGTAAGGTATAGTGATTCCCAAAGAAGGAAAAGATCTTTACCAATCCTGCAAAAGATAGAGTCCTTATATCCAAAATATACAAAGAACTCAAGAAATTAGACCGCATTGAGACAAATAGCCCTATTAAAAAATGGGGTCAGAGCTAAACAAAGAATTCACAGCTGAGGAATGCCGAATGGCTGAGAAACACCTAAAGAAATGTTCAACATCTTTAGTCATAAGGGAAATGCAAATCAAAACAACCCTGAGGTTTCACCTCATCCAGTGAGAATAGCTAAGATCAAAAACTCAGGTGACAGCAGATGCTGGCGATGATGCGGAGAAAGAGGAACACTCCTCCATTGTTGGTGGGATTGCAGACTGGTACAAACATTCTGGAAATCAGTCTGGAGGTTCCTCAGAAAACTGGACATTGAACTGCCTGAGGATACAGCTATACCTCTCTTGGGCATATAACCAAAAGATGCCCCCAACATATAAAAAAGACACGTGCTCCACTATGTTTATAGCAGCCTTATTTATAATAGCCAGAAGCTGGAAAGAACCCAGATGCCCTTACACAGAGGAATGGATACAGAAGATATGGTACATCTACACAATGGAATATTACTCATCTATCAATATCATTGCCTTTATGAAATTCATAGGCAAATTGATGGAACTGGAAAATATCAAGCTGCGTGATGTAACCCAATCACAAAAAAAAAAAAAAACACACATGGTATGCACTCATTAATATGTTGCTATTAGCCTAAATTCTTGAATTACCCAAGAGGCCTAGAACACATGAAATTCAAGACTGATGATCAAAATGTGAATGCTTCACTCCTTCTTTAAAATGGGAATAAGAGTACCCTTGGCAGGGAAGAGAGAGGCAACATAAAAACAGAGACAGTAGGAACACCCATTCAGAGCCTGCCCCACACGTGTCCCGTACAGATACAGCTACCCAATTAGACAAGATGGATGAAGCAAAGAAGTGCAGGTGGACAGGAGCCGGATGTAGATATCTGCTGAGAGACACAGCCAGAATATAGCAAATACAGAGGTGAATGCCAGCAGCAAAGCACTGAACTGAGAACAGGAAACTCGTTGAAGGAATCAGAGAAATAACTGGAAGAACTTGCAGGAGCTCGAGACCCCATATGAACAACAATGCCAAGCAACCAGAGCTTCCAGGGACTAATCCACTACCTAAAGACTATGCATGGACTGACCCTGAACTCTGACCTCATAGGTAGCATTGAATATCCTTGTAAGATCACTCGTGGAAAGGGAAGTTAGTCCTTGTTCCTGCTAAGACTGAACCCTAGTGAACGTGATTGTAGGGGGGAGTGTGGCAATGGGGTGAGGATGGGGAGGGGAATACCCATAAAGAAGGGGAGGTGGAGGGGTTGGGGTATGTTGGCCTGGAAACCGGGAAAGGGAATAATACTCAAAATGTAAATAAGAAATACTCAAGTTAATTTAAAAAAAAAGAAATGAAAGGATCCAGTGTTAGAAATATGCACAAAAAATTAAGCGAAAGACTACAAAAATTTGGAAGGGAGATGAGATGCGGGCAGGTCTAGAAGGAGCAGGAGGGATTGTGGGTGCACTTGATCAGAGCACATTGTATTACATGTACGAAATGTTCCACAAATGAAAAGCAAACCTTCCCATCCTTTTGATATCTTATGCTGTGTTACAATGCAAGGCTTTCAAGAGGAACACAGATCAGATATCAGCTCCTGCTTCTTCTTTTACGGGTGTCCTTGTGGTGAATAAATTTTACAAGCAGAAAAAAAATAAAGAAGTTCTTTTCTTGTTGAGGATAGTTTTCTCTGTCATGGGGTTTTTGTTTTTTCAAATGAGTTTTCAAATTGCTCTTTCTAACTGTATGAAGAAGTGAGTTGGATTTGTGATAGCAATTGCCTTGAATATGTTGATTGCTTTTGGCAAGTTGGCCATTTTTGCAATATTAACTCTACCAATCCATAAGCATGGAAAATCTTTCCATCTGAGATTTTCTTCAATTTTTTTCTTCACAGACTTGAAGTACTTGTCATAAAGATCTTTTACTTGCTTGGTTGAAGTGACACTGAGGTATTTTTTATTATTTGTGACTAATGTGAAAGTTGTCATATCCCTAATTTCTTCTCAACCTGTTTATCCTTGAAGTAGAGGAAGTGTAATTATTTGTTTGCGTTAATTTTATATCCAGGGACTTTACTGAAGGTGTTTTTGGCTGAAAGAGTTCTCTGGTTGAATTTTTGGGGTCACTAAAATATACTATCATATCATATACAAATCATGATATTTTCAATTCTTGAATTCCCTTTGATCTCCTTTGGTTGTCTAATTTCTGTGAATAAGATTTCTAATGCTATATTAAAAAAGTAAGTGGAGATTGGGCAACCGTTTCTATTCCAAGATATTTGTTGAATTGCTTCAAGGTTCTCTCCATTTATGTTGATGTTGGGTACTTTTTTTGTAATATTGTTTTTACTATGTTTATGTATGGACCTTGAATTTATTATATGTACCAAATCTTTTAACATGAAGAGGTATTGATTGTTTTCATTCTTTGTCACCATCTAACAAGATGATCATTTGTTCCCCCACCCTGTGAGTTTGTTTAAATAATTGATTTTTCTACATGCTGACCTCCAGTTGATCCAACACCGTTTCTTGAAAATTCTGTCCTTTTTCCATTAAATGGTTTTAGCACATTTTTCAAAGATAAAGTGACCATAGGTTTTTGCATTCATTTCTGGATCTCCAGGCTCGGATATCTGGTAAAACTTTCAATTACCATGGATGGATAAACCAAGATACTCCATGACAAAGCCAAACTTACAAAACATCTTTGAACAAATCTAACTCTACATAGGAGAGTAGATGGACACTTCCAACACAAGGAAGGAAACTACACCTAGGAAAAATTTGGGAATTAATCTTTCAACAAACCCAAAAGATGATAGCCACACAAACGTAATTCCATTCCTAACAATAAAAATAACAAGAAAGAACAATAAATTTTATTTAATATCTCTTATCATCAATGGACTTAGTTCTCCAATAAGAAGATATAAACTAAGGGATTGGATAAATAAAGTGGACCGAACATTTTGCTGCATACAGGAAACACACCTTACTTATATAGACAGTCACTATCTCAAGGTAAAAGGCTGGAGAGAAATTCCAAGCAAATGGTCCCAAGAAACAAAACAGAAATAGCCTTTCTTACATTGAATAAAATTGACGTTCAACCAAAGATATCAAAAATGATAAGGAAGGACAAAATAATTGTCAAAGAAAAAATAATACTAAGATGAACTATCAATTCTGAACAACTATGTTTCAAATGCTAGGGCACCTAAATTCAGCAAAAGAAACATCACTAAGACTCAAAGCATATATTGGCGCCAACACAATAATAGTGGGAGACTTCAATACCCAAGTTCATCAATTGACCGTTTGTGGAAAATGAAACTAAATTGATACAGTGAAAATAACAGAAATAATCATCCAAATGGATTTAGCAGATATTTAAAGAACATTTCATCCTAAACTACAGAATATACCGTTTTTTTTTGCACCTAAAAGTAACTTCTCCAAACTTACCATATACTCTGTCACTAAACAGGTCCCTATAGATACCAGAATACTGAAATAATCCCATGCACCCTATCAGATTATCATGGACTAGTGCTGGTCTTCAATACTTTCTTATTTTTATATTTGTTTTTATTATCAATATTTGCTTAATGTGGTATTTTTGAAACACCAGCTTTCTTGATAGTTTGGCACTATGAAATCTAGGTTGGATTTAGCCTAGTAGTAATCCTTCCATTTTGCCTCTATAGTAGCAAGAGAGAGAGCTCCATTCCATTCTTGGATATATTCTACATTTTGAGTGAGCATTTTGGGCACACTGTGCATTTAATGGTTTTCATCTTTTCTTAAATATATATTATTATTATCTCATCTTACAAATTTGTAGTTTGATAATTACATTTTAATATCATGGTTCCTGAATGGATCTTTTGATCTCATTTTGTTTATATGTTATCTCCATTTTAAATGGATTTTCCTTTGTGAATATTTTCTGTCTTTAAGTATGTTTTTGTCTTTATGTGATTTTATTATTGTTTATCAATGAAAAAATGCAATTTATTTACACCAGCAGCCTTACAGGAAGGGGAACACAAGAGTTAGTTAGATATTTGTATAATATGGGTTACTTATTAAAAAATAAAAATCTCTGAAACAAAGGACAGTGATGAATTTCACACTATCCTCCCCCAATGTTCCCAGCATACAATAATTCCCAGTAATGGCCTGAGGTCATGTGCTGTTGGGAATAGTTGATGGAAGAATAAACCCACAAACCACAGAATATTTAAAGAAAAACTTTCTTCCATACACACAGATACATAATAGGATTACAGGGAGGTCAATACAATTAATTGAAGAAGATGTAAAGAGGAATGTTGTGAGGACAAGGAAAGAATTTAAACCACTGTCAACTATACAATGGTGAACATTTGTTCCCAAAAAGTGGTTTGTGTGCCAGAACAATAACAGCTGGACTGGACCCACCTTTTATCTACACAGAGTGTGGAGCTATGGTCCTATTGGAAACAATGAAGACAGAACCCAAAACAATAGCAAAAAAAGGAATTAATATAAGCAATCCGGTGATGCAAACTACCAAAGACATCTTTATGTTCCAACCAGAAATTGCAGGAAAACTAAAGTCATATTTGAGCGCCCCATCAAAAGACAAGAGTGAGCGAGCCATGGCCTTTCTCCCTTTCATATTTTTCAAGTACTTTACAGAAACAAGAATCTCAGACTGCTTTGTCCATGATTTATGAAAGGGTTTTCTAGGCGTCATGTATTAAGAAATCATGTAAAAGTATTTTTAGCTCCTGACACGGTTTTATTAAAGTTCTCAAACTTCTTGGACTAAGATTCCAAAGTGTAACTAGGCCAGCCCTGAGCTGTAAAACTATGACAAGGCAACAATAACAGATACTTTTATGGCCCAAGCACTATAGCACTGTACTATTGAGTAGAGTGATCCAAATTAATTCAAACAGCTCAAGAGAGAAGCAGAAAAAGGTTAGAAAAGTGATGAAGAATCAACACCTTGCTTGTGTATGCCAGCAATTATGGTTCTGCAGTAAGTCCTAAGAGGCAGTATCCAAGTAGCAAGGGGAGGAAAGGACTAAGGACAAGACAGGGAGAAAAACTAGCATGGCACATGTATGGAAGAGAAAAACTGAAAATGTCCTGTAATTTAAAAAAAAAAGATTTTTTCATTATTTTCTCATTCTAATCAAAAGAGACATCCATGAATGATTCTCCTCTAAGGCTTCCATAAAAGAGGTAAAACGAAAACGAACATAAACATTGAAAGTTTGAAAATAAAACAAAAGAAAAAGAACTTGTGTACGTTTCAGAGCAGGAACACTGAAAAATGCACTAAATCTGGTCAAGATGAAACGTAGAGTGGGAAGCAGGAATTAGAATTAAGAGCTGCAAGAGATAGGCAGGTGAGCAGTGACAGGAACATGGCCAGGCCTGAGAGATAAGGCTGGATCTTTACAGGGACACAGAATGAGGTAAGAAAACATTTCAAATAAAGCAGCACCTTTCCTTTCTGCTCACCTCAGTAATCCCATCCTCTAATATCCCCCATTGAAGGACTAAAATAGAAGAGTTGTGGTATGTATGTCACTCACTTCCCATTTACTTTTAACCCTGCCTCCAAAGTCAGGAAATCCAAACTTTCTAACTTCCAGGAACAAAAATACAGCCCCAGGTATAAGGAGGTCCTGAGGGCCAAATGACAAACTGCAGTTAGTGAGAGTAGAGAATATGGAGATGTCTCATTCAACATAGCAGAAGTGTGACGGCCCAAGCTAAGAAAGGAAAAGGCAACCATATCAGGTAAACAAGGTCTGCTTCTCATAACATTCAACTCATTTATATTATTATTTCCTTATAAAAGAAATACTTTATTTGGGCTTATAAACCAGAATATCAGAGTCAGTGATTGATGATATCAGAGCAAAGATATACAGGCAGAGGTTGCTGACCATAAGCGGAAGGTGGAGAAAACTAGATTGAAATAGCTTCAATCCTTTGAAACTTCAAAGCCTACCCCGAACAACATACCTCCTGCAACAAGGACATACCACCAAGTGAGGTTACAATTTTTGGGCATTTACATTATTCTTAACTACACTTAGTCAAATCAATTCCCAGCTCAATCTTCATTTTGAATGAAGCTGATTTTCCTGCAAAGTGGCTCTACCATCTTCTCTTCCTAATATTGGCTTTCATCATGGGGATAATAGATGATTCTGGATGCATAGGGGATGTTTTTATTCCTATATATCACTCCATATACGTACTGTATGTGTACTGACATTTCAATGAGTTTCATTTGGAGAAGGTATAAATGGTTTAGCTTATATATATGCTTTCAACCTCTATTAACATCTTTTAGAAAATATCAAATATCCATTCTTGGTTAATAATTTCTTCTCTCATATGATAATAAAATAAAATTTTACTCTAATCAAAATAATTCTCTATTATTTTAATATTGAAAGATACAGAAGAATATTAAGATAATGTGGAATATTAAATCAGCTGATCTGCATGTTCATTAATTAAGAACAACTAGAATCATTTGTATGTTTTTGGAACATAATATAGTAACAAATACAAAAGCATTGAATAAATAGTGGCAGAAGACGAGTGTCATCATCTAAAATGTACCTTACCTTCAGATCCAGTGTTTTCTTTCATGTAGCAAGAATTCAATTTACCTACTCTTCCTCAGTATTTTTCAAACTCTCATTGACTCTAATTTCAAAGCTGTATCCTATAACTAGCATGATTGTTAAATTTCAAACCAAGTACAGTGCATGTGTCAATCATTTTCCGCCTCTCCTTATTTGTGTTTTATTCTGTTCCCAAAGGCCATGTTGTGTTGAAGTTATGAAGAATTTCTTGCTCCTTTGATGAAAATTTTCTGAAAGCATAGATTATTCATATTTGTAAAATACTGTTGATATGTTTAATAGTACTGGATATTATAGTTAAAATCATCTGGATTAGGAATTTTTGCATGTATAACATAACACACTAAAATACTAAAGATTAAAAGTAGAAGAGCTAGAATTTATCACATGTTTTTACTCTTCTAGGGTTTGTAAATTTACAAAATCTGAAAAATGACTTCTTTCTGTGAAATTCACATTCATGAGCTATTAAATTCTAATCAAAGAGTGTGTCAGCACCAATTAAATTGGATTAAATTATAATTGCAATACAAAATGTTTGTAGTAAGTATATGGGCAAATAATTTGTCTGAATATACTAAATAAGCATGTAATATAATCATAGGTTTGCTCTTCATTAAATAAGTACTCCCATTTATAACTTAAAAAATACAGATATTAAAGTGAGTTTTGTTATATAACAGCTAATAATGGTCTTAGTAATGGATTAAATCACCAAACAATGAACAGTAAGTAGGAATGTCTAGTGAGTTAGAGGTTCTTTCAAGCATCTTCAAGGGGCTAAAATAAATTCCTTTATAATTCTCCTAAATCCACTTACCATGAAATATTCCACATCAGAGTAAATAACACCAACATCTTTTCTTTTGCTCAAAAAAAGACATTGGGTTTCTTTTCTTCCTGCCCACACCACACTCATTCTTCTACCAAACACAACAATTTCCAACATAGCTCTCTGATATGACTCTTTTTCATTATCACTGACAGTACTTCCAGATAGACTTCAAAAACATCCTTAAAATTATTCTCTGTATCATCTCATAATACATAAGTAACCAGAGTCCCTTCTATATACATTGTGAGTTAAACAAACTTATTTAAAACTGTTCAATGATTTCTAAGACATTTACAGTAAATAAAAATTATATGTCTAATACTGTTCCTATATTCCCATATGAGACATTGCCTAAGCTTCAGCTTTATTTGGACCGCTCTTCTATCTCTTAGTCAATACAAACTACTATCATATTTACTTTTTGGAAATGTCAAGCTCTTTGTCCTTTTATCATCCTTCTATTTACTGTGATTTTGCCCAAAATATAGATCAACTATATTTCATCTAATCTAACTTAAATGTCACTTCCTTATGACAATCTCCATGACCATATTTTTAAAATAGATTCTTCAACTACTTGCATACTATCAACTGTAACAGACTGATTTATGGATTCATTTCTTTCTTTTTCTTGAACTATAATGCAATTTTTATAAAAGAAAGTTCATAATACATTTTATTCATTCCTAATCTATACCACAATTATGGACCTGATACAGTAATGGAGACTTATTATTTATTACATGATTCAGTAAGTTTCAAAAATAAACTTTATACTATTCTTCATTTTAATAAATATGCATCCCATTCATTGGTTAGTCCAACATGTAGTAATTATGTGAATTCTTCAATATATTACAATTCAATGACCTAGTTGACATTGCCTATATATTTTAATTTGTCACAGATAGTCTGTGTCATATTCAACACAATACTGTGTTCACTGAGCAATTATCTCACCTGGCAATATATTTGACATGAAAGAATGAGATCCCATGAGGAAATAGATGGACTTCCAGGAGTGCTGACACACTCAAGAGCACGGGAGAGACTTCTTCTTCTCAGAGGTAACTTCCTGGAGTGCTCAGAACCCACGAATGGAGGTGTAGTCTGTTACAGCATACTTTTGTTTCTATCTATTCCATATAGCTGAACCTGATCCACAGTTCTTGGTACACAAAAAACTCCTAACCCAAAACATCCGGAAAATCCCAGACAAAATGACAAGATAAAACCTTAGGATAATAGGTATAGTAGAGAATGAAGACTCCCACTTTGAAGGGTCAGTAAATATCTTCAACAAAATTATAGTAGAAACCTTCCCTAACCTAAAGAAAGAGACAACCTTACACGTACAAAATTCAAAGAGAACTCCCAAAAATTTGGAGCAGAAAATAAATTTCTTCCATCACATAATAGTTAAAATATAAAGTACACAAAACAAAGAAAAAATATTAAAACCAGTAAGGGAAAAAAGGTTGAGTTACATAAAAAGGGAGACCAATCAGTATTCCACACTTCTTAAAATAGACTATGAAAGCTATCAGGTCCTGGGCATATATCACACAGATCATAAATGAACAAAAATGTCATCCCAGGCTGCTATAAAACCTCTCAAATACCATAGATGGAGATTCCAAGATATGCCATGACAAGAGCAAATTTACACAATATCTTTCCACAAATCCAGTCCTACAAAAGATGAAAGGTGGAAAATTCCAGTACAAGGCAGGAAACTACACCCAGAAAAAGAAAGAACACAATCTACTTTTAAAACACAAAAGAAGATAATGTAGGTAGCCACAGAAACATAATTCGACATCTAACAAGAAAAATAATAGACAAATCCAATCATTTGTCTCTGATATCATTAAACATCAAAGGACTCAAATGCCCCTGAAACGACATACACTAGAAATCAACTGCCCTGGAATAGAAACACTTTATTCTTCCTCTGTCTGCAATGGAGGGGTCAGAGACATAGCTATCTGATGGAACGAAATCTAGAATTGACCTTGTGACTGAGGAGTGTCTCAAACAGTCAGCCTCTGCTGTAGTGTACCTGAGACTGAATCCTTGTCAACAAGAATCCATAGGAGACTCTCACTTTGTTCGTGGCTGACTCAGGTATACCATTCAACTAATAAAGACCAGAACTTGTTCCTCAAACCTTATTGCATAGCCAATACAACTTTGACCACCAAAAAATCTCCAAGAACAATGGATTGACGTCCCATGGCCAATGAATAAAAGTTCCACCCTGGATCCAAGGCCACTTATCTAAGATACTCACCAGAAAGGTAAATATCCCTCACACCCATACCTGTGCTGCTAATAGTAAGTTTAAAAAAGGATTAGAGACAGTGACTTCACACAAGATTTCAGAATAAACCTCAGATTGCTGTCACGTCTGTAGTGGAGTCCTTGGAGATAAGAATTTTCTGGAGTTCTCTGAAAATGTAGAGGCCTGGAGTGATGGGATCATTGTTTTTTATAGAAGGTAATCATGGATAGTCCCCTACTATCAAACCGGATTAAGACTTTTCTCCTTTCAAAAACATTGATATTTTTTATAGGCCTTAGAGTTACCCATTTGACAAAATGGTCTCTCGGAACCATCCCTTCTGCTTGGGGCCCATGGGATATTTTACCTCGGACCAAGGAGCATTGATGCCTCTGGTGAAGGTTCACTGAAATCCAAAAGGAGGGAGCAAATCCTGGAATCTTATGCTACTTCCTTGAGTAAAGTCACATGATATGTTGTGAAGTCATCAGTCTGGTGCTCATTTCGTTTTGGTTGAATATACTTTTAGGGGGCAATCATGCTTAGGACACCTCAACTTTTCATGAATCATGTAATCTATATTCAGGCTCTTGCATATTCAGCTAAAGATGTGGATATGCTAGACTGTGCGGTATCATTAGAAGATGATGCAATGCTAGGACCTCCTGAGCTATTGTAAGCAATTTAATTTTTTCTCAAATACAAGGGGAATATGAATACTCTAATCAATTCTCCTGCTACAGGGGCATCAGCAACTCATCTTTACTTGGTGGTACTCATCCTTTCTTTCTTTGATTAAGGAGGCATCATGTGTTATCCCTGAAGGAAAGGTTACTTCAGATCATTCTAGTTTGTCCAAAGTAGGTTTAGATATTAATTTAGGGTGAGGAAACCCACACTAGTTCCTGATATTATGGACTGTGCCACAGATATGTTTCCTAATTTTTCCCAGGTTTCTCCTTCAGTTCAAGGTAAACTTGGGTTTCAATTGGGATGCAATGAAGAGCCCCTGAAAAACATATTCTGCAAAGTAAGATGAATATATTCTACTTTCTTTGAATAAGAAAATCTAGCAATACCCTATAAGTTGAAAGGGGCTTAATACAAATTATTTTGATGAAGAACATACAGAGAAGGAAATGAAATGAAATCTCACACAGTTTTTTTTTCTTAAGGAAACTTTAAATTAATATCCCCTGACAATGGTTTCTTCCGAGAATCCACTTCTATCCATAGGATCTCAGTTCTATTCTTCTAAGAGGTCTTAATGTTTCCTTTCTTACCTGGATGGCCAGGCATAGATAAATGTTTGAAGGAATGGAAGACCACGTGGACATGATGTCCTCAGACATGTCAGTGCAAATCTGAGCCCTAACATAAGTTCTGCCTTTAAGGTTTTTCACATAAAATGGAGCAGTTTCATCTTTGTTGTCGATGATTATCCTGCTTCTGAACAGCTTGTGCAAAACATAAATCCAGAGATTACCACCCAATATGTAAGAGCAAATTCCCTAATTTCTGGCCAGCACGCCTCAGAGTACCCCGACACATAGTTATTCTGGACTGTGAAAACAGTTGCACTTGACTGCCTTCTTCCAGTACCCAAGGTAAACTTTTGCCTGAAGGATTCTGTGACCTTCTCACTCTTCCCAATCCTCCTAAAATGTTCTCTCTGAATAATGGGCCCTTGACTTTCCAACAAAGTAGTCGTATCCCTAACTGATTAAACATATTTTCAAAAGTGACTCCTTCTATAATCCAATGACTCTGCTCCACTCCGGTTTGAATTCCCAGAGTCGTAGTTTAGAATCAGAGTATATAACCCTTGCAAACTGCAATAAGACAAATCAATAGAAATGTAATAATTTCAACATTTCTGCTTAGATCTTAACAGCTGAACAAACCAGAAGAATTAACCTAGCCAAAAAAAATTATCCAAAGCCTTTGGCAGAAGAAATATGTTCCTGTCTTTTCTCTCCTGCATTAACAGAAATTATGAATATATAAACCTCTGAATGAGAATTTGAAACTTATGATTACGGCTGGAAACTTTATCCACTGTATAAGGTACCAGGAAGCTTTTCTCTTGACAGAAGTGTGTATGACACCTATATACACTATGCCTGAAGAAGTTTCTCTTCATTTTCAATAGGGCTTTAGAGTTTTCCTCTCTTACATGGGGTTCACTTTACCCAGTGTTAACTTACTCCTTCTGATTATATTGTAGAGCATGTCAGTACTCGCCTAAGTATAGCATTGCCCTAGACCCTTTATGATAAAGGGGCTTAAAACCTGTTTGAAGCCTTACATGGGCCTTTTATTTTCCTATACCCATCAAGTGGTGTTGTCTTTTCTCCTTAAAGGTCTGCCAGACCTAGGGAGTGTTATACCTCGCATCCTACATGAAAGACCATCTAGCATTCGTTGTCTTTCCAGTAGGATTGTGGGCCATTTGTCTACTTCAATCCACTAAGTCGATTTTAGACCCTCAGCTTCTGCGAATGGGGGCTAGGGAAATGAAATTCTATTGAAAGGGCTCTAAAAATTATTCTCAGTGCACATCAATTGTCTCAGAACTCCTCCCTGTGTACTATGTGAATTTTGGAGTACCTGTGGAACTAAAGAATTACTAGAGCTGCCCTTCGGCCCATGCCACTCAACACCCCTATAAAGAAAGTTTGCTTAAAACTAACCTCTTTATTCAATGTATTCATACAACACATATGCAAACAATGGTATCTTATATTTCTCTGCTTCTAAATCCTAGTTCAGAAGACACAAAGCTAAATTGACTCTTATACCATGTGCCTTAAAGTAGGTCATCAAAATATTCCTACATTTTATTCACATATGTTTGCAGCTGAACACATCCTTGAAGAAACATCACCGCTTCCTGAACCACTTATACTTTTGTTGTGACCATTGCCTGGACTAAAAGATATATATGTATACATATAGGGAACATACTTAGAAGTTACTGAAACAGAGTCAGAACATTCCTCCAAGGCCCAGTGTAGCCGATAACCTTCCCCTGCTGACCATGGGTGAAGTTGATAATTCTTTTCTTCAAAATATGACTAGGGTCCTCCACATTGTGAACCAATACATTCAGGATTTCACTTTAGCTAAAGATCTTCTCAGAACTTCCCATTCTGTAAATCTGTTCTCAGAAATCTCCTGTTCTGAGATACATCCTAGACTCATTCCTCTTTGAAGAGGCCCTGAGAACTACCCTGAATGATGATGTGACTCCTTCCCCATCAGTGTGGCCTTGGATCTTGCTCACCTCTTGATGGTGTACACTGCCTTTGACCAAATGAAACTCACACATTGCTTTATTCACAAGGTGACATGAGACATGCTTTTTCAAATAATAGTGTGCCAAAGCTTGTATTCTAAAGCAGTCCCTCATGACTTTGAATTACCTCACATGGATATACTCTAAATAATAGAGAATCAAGGCTTTTACCTTTTACCATTGTGGATAGGGAAATATGTTCTTCCATCGGGTTTGAGGTCCCAGGTCCTATATATAGAATCATTGATTGATTCCAATCAAGCCAATCACTAGAAATCAAGAGCACCCTTTGTTGCTACCCATATATGGACATATTAAGACAAACTGAATGAGCAACAGATCCAGAGACAGTCATCCAAGCTGTTTAAAAAAGGCTTGGGTTGTTACCTAAACTTCCCCAGATTTAATACAAGATGTAAAATTTCTACCAACTAAAGAAGTATAGAAATTGAAGGGCATTGTTGGAGAAAATCCTTCACCAAATCAGGTTACAATGACATCCATGTGTCACAGGATGTTTCATGCTACCAACCCCAACTCCAAGGGTTTTCTAACACATACCATTGCACAATCAGATCTCAAAGTTTTCTCTTTCTTAAAGGCGTCGAGATCTTCCTTTTTCCCTCAGTTACCTAAGTCATTGAACAGAATGTCAGACCTCCCTCCTACAACTGAGCCTACTCTACTCATTCCCTGGTTGCCTTATGTCTTCTCAAGTACTCATATAAAGGAAAGAACCCCAAATTTTGATTATTTGAAAGTGGGCAGAAGTCACTTCACTTCTGACTAAAGAGGCCCCATGGTCTCATGGCATACCTCTGTAGAAGCCAGAATCAGATTCAATAACATGTAGTTCAATGTAGTACAAAATGGGACCTTCAACCACAAAAACTATAGGCAGTCAGTTCATGGCCAAGGGTGTATATGCTATGGAATGATGCTCACGAGATATGTCAGGTTTGGCTCCTAAGGGCAAGTCTCATTGATTCCATCTATACTTGTGAGGAGTTTCAGTTGTAGCCTCTAGCTCTGGAAGTCCCAAGAGCATCACTTAATTACAAGGACATCTTATACCTGATTTAAACTCATTTTACTTAAGTGCCAATCTTGACCAAGATTACCAGGCAATCCTGATTGCGATTTCGCAGTGGGACATCATAAGATACTTGTTGTAGATCAGAGGGCAGAGTATAGAAAGCTAAAATTAACATATATGCAATCTTACTACAGATGGTTGTCAGAAATGCAATTTTTCCATCTCTCATTTATGGATGTGTACACATGTACACTTATACTTATATATATATCATATGCACATATATACATCACACACACACACACACATATATATATACACACACATTATACATAATATATATACATCATATGTATACATTTACACATCTTATTTATACACATATGATATATATATACATATATATATATATATATATATATATATATATATATATATATATATGTATCGATGGAGCATCAGAGTTCATTTAATCACTTACCCTGATGGAAGAGCATGCTAATGGAAACTGGAAAGAATAATCGGAAGAAAATTAAGCAATACCATACTGTTTTCCCACCACCAAAGGTGAGCTAGAATTTTTCCTTCTTCACAGTTAGGTGACTAGATCTTGGTAATTGGTTAAAAATGGCCAGGCACTTTCTTGTTTAGCAAAGCAGTTCAGGATGACTCCATAAGTTGCAGTTATGAACACAGGTTACTAAAACTGCACCTATTTCCTAGCCATCTCAACACCATCCCCTTTAGATGAAGGGGAATCAGCACTTCACTTTGATAGGTGGCCTTCAGGTCTTTATTTTTTGACAAATAATACTTTACACCATCCCCTTCTGTATAAGATCTGTTATAAGAAGGACTGGAGTTTACTATTGAGATCTCTGATTTTTTTTTTTTTTGCCCAAGAGGACCAAGATTAAAGAGTCCTTAGAGCATACTCAACCTTCTAATAGGGAGCTTTAGATGAAGTATAACCCTCTAATAGGGAGCTTTAGATCATGTTCATCTAATAATGGCCACTAAATAAATATAGGTTTGGCCAAAGGTACTTCACCTAATTATGATCTGTGTTAGCAAATCGTGAAACTTTCATTATCTCTCCTATATACCATCCTTCATGCTTATACCCATGTCGTTGATGATTAGCTTCAAGAGGACTTAGAGACTGAAAATCATGACTGCTGAATAATACTAATGCTTGGACCCCGGTTAGAGCCTACCATGGTGTAACTGAAGATGTGAATATGTAAAGTAGCCCTAGCTTTCCTGCTCAATTTAGGCTTGAAAACTCCCTTATCCTAAAATAGGTTTGTCACTTTAAGCAGATTCTACGTCTTCTTTAATATTCTACTCTTAAACATCATTACTTTAAATCACCAATTTATGTCCACTATATATCAAATGTATATTCTGTATATAAGTGTCTGCTATCTGTCTTATAAGACTGGCAGTTCCTGAGATCATCTCTGGCACCCAGGTCTAAAACTCCACTTCTAGTCAAAAAGGTCCTCAGTAGCTAACCTATTTGACAAAGAATGATTCTGAACCATTCTACTTTTGGTGAAAGATGGCACAAAATTTACACTTAACTGTGTCTCATATTCAAAACTTCCTCTAGGAAGGACATCAGAATGACACCTTTTGCTCCAGTTGTTCTCAAATTCACATCTTCTGTCCAAGGGGTCTGTAAATGTCATCATTTCAAAGAAGAGATTCAGTGTCTCTCCTTTTCCCTATGGGAGTATCAACACTCCACAACTACTCAAAGTATACAAGTTTTTTCTCTGTATAGTGGGCAAGAACACTTTTACCAAAGGACAACATTGGCCTGAAATATCTTCTTTTGCCCAAGGGGTACTCATGCCTGCACTCTCTATTGGCCATCTTCAGCACTTCTTCTCTTGATTTTGTGAGCCTGCTACATCCCAACTGTCTAGGACTACATACAAACTTCTTCCTGCTAAAGGTATTCTGAGACATTCCTCCATGGAAGAAAGGGGTTTTGATCTTTTCTTGTCTGACAAAAGTCTTCAAAGCCCAAAGACAACTGTTGGAATAAAATGCAACCTATAGGACTGATGCAAGAATTACTACCTGGACTTTCAAATGGCATGAAAATATATGGACATTCTAAATACTGAAAAAGCATAGGAAGCTGATCAAGCAATACTGGATCTTCCTCTGCTCCACGAGGTACTTACATTTTCTCCAGCATGAAATGGTCTTTCTTATTATTTTAAAATAATTTTACAGAGATTTTACAGTTCTAACAAACAGGTATAGAATATCTCCTTTGCACATTTTCTCAGAAATCCCGGTGATGTCCACGGTGCAATAACAAATTTTTCCTATGAAGTCTTGCATATTACCTTTTTGAGGACTGACACAACAGTCCTACTTCTGTTCAAGTTCCCTACCTCCACCATCTTACCCAGTAAGATTTAGACTTATACAATTAAGAAGACTCCAGGAGGCCAAGGAATTACCACAGATTCCCCATATGCCAAATGTATTTCCTCTCTTAAATTTCTAAGTTTATTGTCCTGGGAAACACTGTTCTGACCGAAGAGATCTCAGAGAAATCTGGACTGAGTTCTCAAACAAGAGTCTAAAAGCAAGCATAAATCCGACTACTGTCTTCATTGTGTTCCCTTACACAGAGGTGTCCTTTCACATGCAGAGGAATGTGTAGATGGACATATATTTGAATAAGACACTGAACCCAACACTACTCCATTAGAGCCTCATACAAGACTTCTAAGACTGTTGACTGCCTACCATGGACATTCAAATGTGTATTCTTTACTGTGATTTCCAGTTTGGAGTTGCTGAAGTAGTGTTTGGCTGGAATGTTCTATAATTTTCAAGGTATCAATCAACCTTCAACTTCTGCTCAGTAGTGCTCCAGACATAAGAGGAAGAGAAGCTATGCACATTCCATACAGTCTAGGGGAGATCCTTTTTCACCCTTCTACTTTAGAACATCAAAAATCTATTACATTTTCCTAGAGGGACAGCAACAATTCCTCTCCTGCACACAAGGAAATTAGATATGCTTCCACCTATTCAAAGGAATCTGAGTATCCTCTTTTCATTTATTTGATTTTTTAATTTAAATTTCAAATATACCCTTTCTTGGTTTCCTACTCATAAGACATCTATCTGCTCTCCCTCCCCTTCTTCGATAATGGAGTTCCCATCCACATCATCCACCCGTCTAGTCTTTCTGACCTTCCTTACACTGGGAGTCCAAATTTGGAAGGACTAAGAGTTTTTCCTCCCCTTTGTTCCCAAAAAGGCCATCCTGTGCTACATATACATCTACAGCCATGAGTCAATCCTTGTATATACTTTGGGTGATGCTTTACTCCCTGGGACCTATCGTTGTTGGGCATTGCTGTCCTATGAGGCTGCAAGCCCCTTCAGGTCTTTCAATCGCTTCTGTAATTCCTCCAACAGGTGTTCCAATGTCAGATTAATGTTTTGCTGCTAGCATTCAAATATGAATTTGACCTGTTCTGGCTGTGTCTCTCAGGAGACAGCTATATCCAGTTCCAGTCAGCATGCACTTCTTAACTTCAACAATCTTATATAATTTGGTGACTGTATAAATGTATATGGGCCACAGGTGGGGCATGAATTCCTTCAGTCTCTGCTTCTACCTGTGCCTCCACATACCCTCCTGTGAATGTTTTTTGTTCCCCCTTTTAAGAAGGAGTGAAGCTTCCATACTTTGATTATTCTTCTTGAACATCATGTGGTCTGTGGATTATATCTTGAGGAATTCGAACTTTTGGGCTAAAATCCACTTATCAGAGATTGCATACTATGTGACCTTTTCTGTGATTGGGTTACCTCACTCAGGGTGACGCTTTCTAGGTCAATCCATTTGCCTATGAGTTTCATGAATTCATTGTTTTTAATGCGGAATAGTAGAACATTGTACAGATGTATCACATTTTATGTATCCATTCGTCAGTTGAAGACCATCTGGATTCTTTCCAGTTCCTGGCTACTATAAATAATACTGCTATGAGCATAGTGGAGCATGAGTCTTTGTTGAATGTTGCACCATCTTTTGGGTCTATGCAGAGTACAGGTAGAGCTGGGTCCTCAGTTAGGGCATTATCCAATTTTCCCAGGAAACTTCAGAATGATTTCCAGAGTTATCGTACAGGTTTGCAATCCCTCCAATAATGGAACAGTGTTTTTCTTTCTCCATAACCTCACCAACATCTGTTGTCACCTGAGTTTTTGATCTTAGCCATTCTGACTGGTGTGAGGTGGAACCTCAGGAGTGTTTTTATTTTTATTTCCTTGATGACTAAGGATGTTGAGCATTTCTTGACATACTTCTCAGCTATTTGTTATTCCTTAGTTGAGAATTCTCTGTTTAGCTCTGCACCCCATTTTTCATAGGATTGTATGGCTCTCTGGTGTCTAACTTCTTGAGTTCTTTGTATATTTTCGATATTAGCTCTGTATCAGGTGTAGGATTGAAAAAGATCTTTTCCCAATCATTTGGTTGCTGTTTTGTCCTAATAACAGTGTCCTTTGACTTACAGAAGCTTTGTAGTTTTATGAAGTCTCGTTTCTGATTCTTGATCTTACAGTACAAACCAGTGGTGTTTGGTTCAGGAAAATTTTCCCAGTGCCCATGTGATCAAGACTCTTCTCTACTTTTTCTTCTATAAGTTTCAGTTTATTGGGTTTGATGTAGAGGTCTTTGATCCACTCATACTTAAGCTTTGTATAGGGCAATAAAAATGAATCGATTTGCATACTTCTACATGCTGCCCTCCACTTGTTGAAAATCCTATCGTTTTTCATTGGATGGTTTTAGCCTCTTTATTAAATATCAAGTGGTCATTTATGTGTGTGTTTGTGTTGGTGTCTTCAATTCTATTCCACTTATCAACATTCCCAGGAATCTGTACAAATACAACTTTTTTGTCATTGTTCTTTGCTTTTTAATCACTATTGCCCTGTAATACTGCTTGAGGTAAGGAATGGTGATTCCCCCAGAAGTTCTTTTATTGTTGAGTACAGCATATGTATGTTGTGCCATCACTTGTTTTAAATTCTTAAAAGTCTTTAATCTTTCTTTATTTCTTGCTTGACAAGTTATCTTTGAGTAGAGCACTGTTCAAGTTACAGTTATGTGTGGGCTCACTGATGTTTTTGTGGATATTTAAGACCAGCCTTAGTTTGTCACGGTTTGATAGGATGCATGGACTTATTTCAGTCTTCTTCGATCTGTTGAGTCCTGTTTTGTGACTTGATATATGATCAATTTTGGAGAAAATACTATGAGATGCTGGGAAGAATATATTATTTTGTTTTAGGATTAAATATTCTATAAATATCTGTAATGTCCATTTTGTTCACAACTTCTGTTAGTTTGTCTAGATCTTGGTTTAATTTTTGTTTCCATGATCAGTCCATTGATGAGATTGTGGTGTTGAAATCTCCCACTATTATTAAGTGAGGAGCAAATGGGTGCTTTGAGCTTTAGTAAGGTATCTTTTAGGAATGGAGGTGCCCATGTATATGGAGCATACATATTTAGGATTGACAGTTACTATTGGTGGGATAATCTTTTGATAAATATGAAATTTCCTTCCTCACCTGTTTCGAAAAGTTTTGGTTGATAGTCGATTATATTCCATAGTAGAATGGCAAATCCAGCTTCCTTCTATCAGACCATTTGCTTCAAAATTTGTTTTCTAGCCTAATACTCTCAGGTAGTGTCTGTCTTTGTCTCTGAGTTGTGTTTTCTACATTCAACAAAATACTGGTTCCTCTTTATGTATCCATTCATTTAGTCTATGTCTTTCTATTGGGGAATTCACTCCATTTTGTTAAAAGATATTAAGGAATAGTGATTGTTGCTTCTGTCATTTTTGTTGTTAGAGGAAGAGTCATGTTTGTGTGTCTCTTTTCTTTTGGTTTCATTGCAAGATTAGTTTGTTGCTTTTTCTAGGATGTAGTTTCCCTCCTTGTGTTAGAGTTTTCTACCTATTATCTTTCGTTGGGCTGGATTTGTAGAAAGATACTGTATAAATTTCTTTCTGTCATGGAATATCTTCGTAATTCCATATGTGTTAATTGAGAATTTTTCTGGCTATAGTAGACTGGAATGGCTTTTGTGTTCTTTTATGGTCTAGAGTATTCCAGGATCTTCTGACTTTCATAGTATCTGGTGAGAAACCTTGTGTAATTCTCATAGGTCTGACTTTATATGTTACTTGACTTTGTCCCTTATTGCCTTTAAACTTCTTTATTTTGTGCATTTGGTGTTTTGACTATCATGTGATGTGAGGAATTTCTTTTCTGGTAAAATCTATTCACAGCTCTGTTGGCTTCTGGCATGTTTTTCGGCATCTCTGTCTTTAGGTTGGGGAAGATTTCTTCAATAATTTTTTGAAGATATTTACTGGCCCTTTAAGTTGGGAGTCTTCACTCTCTTTTATACTTCTAATTGTAACATTTGATCTTCTCATTGTGTCTTTGAGTCCAAATGACAGGTAACTTGGAGCATAAAAGTTGGTCTTATCTCTGCTTTCAAGTGTGTAGGCACCCTTACCAACTGGTTTTCAGCTCTCAGCACAGCCAGAAAACAATAATGTCCTTCAGCTGAATTCTCCTAGGTCCCTGTGTAAATATTGTGTACCTACTTCAAATGATAATCTCTGAAAGCCTATTTTATCCAAAATAGTTTTGTTGCATATGTGTGTGTGTGTGTGTGTGTGTGTGTGTGTGTGTGTGTGTGGTTGGGTGTGTGACACATGTCCAGCAGACTCTGAATGGCCATTCCTTCAGTCTCCTATGAACAATCTCTCCCTACCCCTCTTATGGATATTTTATTTACCCTTTTAAGGGAGGAGTGAATAATCTGCATTTTGGTCCTCCTTCTTGAGTATCATGTGGTCTGTGCATTGGATCATAGGTAACTTGAGCATTTGCACTGATATCCAATTAAAAATGAGTGCATACTTTGTTTTTCTGTTATTGGGTAACCACCCTCAGGATGATATTTTTTTAGGTTCATCCATTTGCCTATGAATTTCATGAACTCATTATTTTTGATAAATGAGTACTAATCCATTGTGTAAATATAGGCCATTTTCTGTATCCATTCTTCTGATGAAGGACATCTGGGTTAATTCCAGCTTCTGGATATTATGAATAAGGCTGCTATGAACATAGTGTAACATGTGTCTTTGTTGTATGTTGGAGCATCTTTTGGGTATAAGCTCAGGGGAGGTATAGCTGGGTCTTCAGCAACTGCAATGACCAATTTTTGAGGAAACTCAGGACTGATTTTCAGGGAGGTTGTACCAGTTTGCAATCCCAACAACAATGGAGGAGTGTTTCTCTTTCACCATATCCTTGCCAGCATCTGCTGTCACCTGAGTTTTTGATCTTAGCAATTCTGACTGATGTGAGGTGGAAACTCAGGGTTGTTTTGATTTGCATTTCCTTTATGACTAAGTAGGTTATACATAACACAAATCGTTCTAAGAAATGATGTTACCCTAACTGTTGGTCTGTATATAGCTCTGTGCCAATTGAACAACTTCTATCTCCTTCTTCAAAGTTCAAGTCCAAGGATATCCTATACCCAGTATTGCTTCTGGAAGTGAGTAATTAGCTCACAATTTCTGTAGGAAATTTAGACCAGGGTATCACAGGGGCCTCAACCGCTGAGTTGAGTTTCTTTGTTTGGATCCCAGTTGAATGACTCAGGTGACACTCTTGGAAGAAATCTCCACACATCAGGGTCACAGTCCATGATGAAATGTATAAGTTGCTCAAACTGGTTAGGATTTCAAATAGATGATGCTGTGGCTTAACAATATTATAGGGTAAAAATTGAAAGACCATTCAATATGACCAAGGCTTGGAGAGAAACATTTTCAATAGACTAACTCTAATTGCAAATTACCAGATTTCATTGTAAAGACAATGTATACAAGAAAAAAAAACACATCCTGTTTGACTGATGCAAGGGAAAACAAGAATGCAGTTTAATAAGAGTAAAGAATATGCAGTCAGCTAGGTCATTTTGACTCTCATTTTCTAGAAGAGAGTTGTGTGCTCTCCCACAAAACTTTTCAGGACAAGAGGTAGAAACCAGAGACAGATGCATGTGGGAAAAGATGGAGAAATATTTGCCCACATACTCAATGTACAAAGAAAATAGCTAAACCCATGCGGAATGACAAAGGGTGCAAATCCATCAGGAATGTAGATTGTTATCTAATGAGGTGCTTCTTATGGGTGAAGCAAATAAGACAGGGTAGTGAAGAAGGTATTTACACATGGTTGTCTTTATAACCATAACCAGTTGTAGAAAAATGATTAATAATTGAAATCAATAATTCCTTTGTATTTTGTTAACAAAGTTTTTCTATAGATTTTTGTGTTTTCTTTCATCAATTTCTTCATCATGCAATATAATACCAATTAAGACGATACCAATGGTTTTC
This sequence comes from Rattus norvegicus, assembly GCF_021556685.1. Classification (NCBI taxonomy): domain Eukaryota; kingdom Metazoa; phylum Chordata; class Mammalia; order Rodentia; family Muridae; genus Rattus; species Rattus norvegicus. The sequence continues at coordinate 73,602,853 of NC_141555.1, forward strand.
ATATTCGTTTCAAATTTGAGATACTGAAAGAATGTGCCGTAGAACACATTTCCATCGATTCTAAATATGTATCGTGTTTTAGATTGTAGAATTGATGATTATATCACATCAGTATATCTATGATATTGTAAAATATATATTGCATTTCTATTTGGATGTAGGATCATTCTATTTTATCAAGGCACCATTATAATCTGGTTATTATTTTCGTTTACAAATTATTCACAACATAAGGATATATGATGTAATTTTAAGTTGACAAGAAATAGACTTTTGATGGCTATTTTTGGTTGCCTACTTGACTAAAGCTGGAATTATCTAAAACCATAAAATAATGGCCCTACCTCTGAGGTAATGCACTTTCATTCAAAGTGAGAAGATCTACTTCTATTCTGAATACTTGAAATACAAAAACACTCCTTGAATCCAGGTATTTAATCCAGCTACAATGTTGGCAATTCCTCCTAAAGGAAGCCTATATAATGACATGGAAGTTGCTCTTATCCTGGTTGTTCTGTCTTGCTAGCAAGTCTATTTCATTACTGGCATTAAATCTTTTTTTTTTTAAATCCTTATTAACTTGAGTATTTCTTATTTACATTTCGATTATTATTCCCGTTCTCAGTTTCAGAGCCAACATCCCCCTAACGCCTCACCCTCCCCTTCTATATGGTCTTCCCTTACCAAACCTTCCCCCATTATCACCTTCACCCCCAACAGTCATCTTCACTGGGGTTCAGGCTTAGCAGGACCAAAGGCTTCCCCTTCCACTGGTGCTCTTACTAGGATAGTAATTGCTACCTATGGGGTCAGAGTCCAGGGTCAGTCCATGTACAGTCTTTAGGTAGTTGCTTAGTCCCTGGAAGCTCTGGTTGCTTGGCATTGTTGTTCATATGACGTCTCGAACCCTTCATTCTCTTCTACATCTTTCTCCAATCCCTTCAAAAAGGGTCCCATTCTCAGTTCAGTGGTTTATTGCTGACATTTGCATATGAATTTTGTGAATTGTGGCTGTGTCTCTCAGGACAGATCAGCATCCGGATCCTGTTTGGATGCACTTCTTTGCTTCATCTATCTTGTCTATTTGGGTGGCTGTATACATATGGGCCACATGTGGGTCAGGCTCTGAATGGGTGTTCCTTCTCACTTTGATCTAAATTTTGCCTCCCTATTCCCTGCCAAGGGCATTCTTGTTCTCCTTTTAAAGAAGGAGTGAAGCATTCACATTTTGATCATCTCTCTTGAGTTTCATGTGTTCTGTCCATCTAGGGTAATTCAAGCATTTGGGCTAGTAGCCACTTATCAATGAGTGCATACCATGTATGTCTTTCTGTGATTGGGTTACCTCACTCAGGATGATATTTTCCAGTTCCATCCATTTGCCTATGAATTTCATAAAGTCATTGTTTTTGATAGCTGAGTAGTATTCAATTGTGTAGATGTACCATATTTTCTGTATCCATTCCTCTGTTGAAGGGCATCTGGGTTCTTTCCTGCTTCTGCCTATTATAAAGAAGGCTGCTATGAACATAGTGGAGAACATGTCTTTTTTATATGTTGTGGCATCTTTTTTGTATATGCCGAAAAGAGGTATAGCTGGATCCTCAGGTAGTTCAATGTCTGATTTTCTGAGGAACCTCCAGACTGATTTCCAGAATGGTTGTACCAGTCTGCACTCCCACCAACAATGGAGGAGTGTTCCTCTTTTACCACATCCTCACCAACATCTTATATCACCCGAGTTTTCATCTTAGTCATTATGACAGGTGTTAGGTGGAATCTCAGGGTTGTTTTGATTTGCATTTCCCCTATGACTAAAGATGTTGGACATTTCTTAGGTGTTTCTCAGCTATTCGGCATTCCTCAGCTGTGAATTCTTTGTTTTGCTCTGAACCCCATTTTTCAATAGGGTTATTTGTCTCATGCAGTCTAACTTCATGAGTTCTTTGTATATCTTGGATAAAAGCTCTCTATCTGTTGTAGGATTGGTAAAGATCTTTTCCCAATCTGTTGGTTGCCATTTTTCCGAACCAAGTGTTCTTTGCTTTACAGAAGCTTTGCAGTTTCATGAGATCCTTTTTGTCGATTCTTGATCTTAGCACATAAGTCAATGGTTTTTTCTTCAGGAAAATTTCTTCAGTGCTCATGTGTTCGAAATGCTTCCCCATTTTCTTCTCTTAGTTTGAGTGTATCTGGTTTGATGTTGAGGTCCATGGTACAGTTGGACTAAAGGTTTCTACAAGGCAGTAAGAATGGATCAATTTGCCTTTTTATACATGCTGACTTCCAGTTGAACCAGCACCATATGCTGAAAACGCAATCTTATTTTCCATTGGATGGTTTTGGCTTCTTTCTCAAAAATTAAGTGACCATGGTGTATGGGTTCATTTCTGGGTCTTCAGTTCTATTCCACCAGTTTATTTGGCTGCCTCTGTCCCAATGCCGTACAGTTTTTATCACTGTTGCTCTGGAATACTGCTTGAGTTCAGTGATAGTGATTCCCAAGGAAGTCCTTTTATTGTTGATGGTAGTTTTAATTGTTCTGTGTCTTTTTGTTATTCCAGATGAATTTATAAATTGTTCTGTCTAACTCCATGAAGAAATGATTGAAATTTTGATGTGGATTGGAATAAATCTGTAGATCTCTTTTGGTATAAAGGCCATTTTTACTATATTAATCCTGCCAGTCCATGAGCATGGGAGATCTTTCCATCTTCTGAAATCTCCTACAGATTCTTCAGAGACTTGATGTTCTGGTCATATGCTTATATTTTTTACTTGCTTGGATAAAGTCACCCTGAGATATTTTATATTATTTGTTGCTATTGTGAAGGGTTTCATATCCCTAGTTTCTTTCTCCGCTTGTTTAACTTATGTGCAGACTTATTATTATATCCGACAACTTTGCTGAAATTATTTATCAGGCTTTGCAATTCTTTGCTGGTACTTTTGAGGTCACTAAGTATACTATCTTATCATCTACAAACAGTGCTATTTTGACTTCTTCCTTTCCAATCTATATCCCTTTTACCTCCTTCAGTGTCTGCTTGTTCTGACTAAGATGTCTAGAACTATAATGAATAATTTCTGAGAGACTGGGTAGCCTTGTCTAAGACCTGATGTCAGTGTGATTGCTTTAAGTTTCTGTCCACTTAGTTTAATGTTAGCTATGTATTTGTTTTATAGGTTTAGGTATGGGCCTTAAGTTCATGTACTTTCCAGTACTTTTATTATGAAGGGGTATTGAATTTTGCCAAATGTTTTATCAGCATATAATGAAAGGATCATTGGGTTTTTATATTTGAGTGTGATTATATAATGGATTACATTGATTGTTTCCATATACAACACCATCCCTGCATGCCTGGGATAAAACCTACTTGATCATGATGGATGATTGTTTTGATATGTTCTTGGACTCGGTATTTTTGCAAGGATATTCATAAGGGAAATTGGTCTGAAATTCTCTTTTTTGTTGGGTCTTTGTGTGTTTTAGGTATGAGAGAAATTGTGGCTTCATAAAAGCAATTAGTTTGTGCTCCATCTGTTTCAATATTGTAGAATAGTTTGCAGAGTACTAGTATGAAATTTTCTTTGAATTTTGGATAGATTTCTGCACTAAACCCATCTTATCCTGGACTCTTTTTGGTTCAGAGGCTTGTAATAACTGCTTGTATTTTTTTTTAGCAGTTATTGGTTGTTTAAACGGTTTTTCTGTTTTTTTTTTCTGTTTTTCTGTTAAATCGCTTTGGTACCTGGCATTTGTCTAGAAAATTGTCATTTTTCTCCAAATTTACAAGTTTTGTTGAATATAGTGTTTTGTAAGACGATCTGATGACTTTTTTAATTTGCTCTGATTCTGCTGTTATGTCTCCCTTTTCATTTCTTATTTTGTTAATTTGGACACACACTGTGGACCTTCAGGATTGTCTGGCTATGGGTTAATGTATCCTGTTGATTTTTTAAAAGAACCAGCTTTTGGTTCTGTTCATTCTTTGTATGGTCCCCTTTTTTCTACTTGGTTGATTTCAGCTCTGAGTTTGATTATCTCCTGACTTCTACTACTCCTGTACATATTTACTTCTTTTTCATCTAGAGTTTTAGGTGTGCTGTCAAGTTCCTGATGTATGCTCTCTCCTGTCTTTATGCAGGCACTCAGAGATATTTTTCCTTTTAGCACAGCTTTCATTTGTCCCAAAAGTTTGGGTATATTGAACGTTAATTTTCATGAAATTCTAAGAAGTCTTTAATTTCTTTCTTCATTTCTTCCTTGACCAAGTTATCATTGAGTAGAGCATTGTTCAACTTCCATGTATATGTGGGTGTTCTTTCCTAATTGTTATTGAAGAACAACCTTAGCTCATTGTGGTCTGATAGGATGAATTGGATTATTTCTATCTATCTGTATACTTTGAGACCTGGTTTTTGATTGATTATATGATCAATTTTGGAGAAAGTGCCAAGAAGTGGTGAGAAGAAGTTATATCCTTTTGTTTTATGATATTCTATTTATGATAGTATGTTCTAAAATATCTGTTAAGTCCATTTTGTTTATAACTTCTGTTAGTCTGTCTATGTCTCTGTTTAATTTCTGTTTCTGTGATCTGTCCAGTGATGAGAATGGGATATTGAAATTTCCTAATATTATTGTTTGCAATGCAATACTTTCTTAGAGCTTTAATAAGGTTTCTCTTATGTATGTAGGGGTCCTTGTATTTGCGGCATAGATTTTTAGGATTTCGAGTTCATTTTGGTGTATTTTTCCTTTGATGAATATGTAGTGTACTTCCTTATGGATTTTTATGACTTTTGGTTGAAAGTCGATTTTATATGATATTAGATCTTCAGACCATTTGCTTGGAAAGTTGTTTTCCAGTCTTTTACTCTGAGTTAGTGTCTGTCATTATCTCTGGTGTGTTTCCTGTATTGCAAAACGATGGGTCCTCATTACATATTCAGTTTGTCAATCTGTGTCTTTTTAGTAGGGAATTGAGTCCATTGAAGTTGATGGATATTAAGGAATAGTGATGATCACTTTCTCTTATTTTCATAATTGGACGTTAGTTTACGTTTGTGTGCTTCTGTTTATTTTGTTGTGAAAAGAATAATTTCTTGCTTTATCTATGATTTTACTTGCCTCCTTGTATTGGGGTTTGCCACTTAGAGTCCTTTGTATTACTGGATATGTAGAAAGATATTGTGTAAGTTTGGTTTTGTCATGGAATATCTTGGTTTCTCCATCTATGTTAATTGACAGTTTTGCTGGATACAGTAGCCTTGGGTGGCGTTTGTGTTCTCTTATTGTCTGTATGCCATCTGTCCAGGATCTTCTGGCGTTCAAAGTCTATGGTGAGAATTATGGTGTAATTCTGATAGGTTTGACATTATATGTCATTTAACCTTTCCCTTACTGCTTTTAATTTTTTTTTGTTTTGTGCATTTGGTGATTTGACTATTATGTGATGGGAGGATTTCCTTTTCTGGTCCAATCTATTTGGAGTTATGTAGGCTTTGTGTATGTTTATGGACATCTCTTTCTTCAGATTAGGGAAGTTTTATTCTATAAATTTGTTGAAGCTATTACTGTCCCTTGATGTTGGCAGTCTTCACTCTCTTCTATACCTGTTATTATTATGTTTGATTTTCTTATTGTGTCCTTGATTTCCTGTATGTTTTGGGCTAGGAGATTTTTCTGTTTTACATTATCTTTGACAGTTGTGTCAATGTTTTCTGAGGAATCTTCTGCTCCTTAGATTATATCTTCCATATCTTTTATCCTGTTTGTGACGCTCACATCTATGACTCCTGGTCGCTTTCCTAGGTTTTCCATCTCCAGGGTTGTCTTCCTTTGTGCTTACTTTATTGTTTCTATTTCCATTTTTAAATACTGGATGGTTTTGTTCATTTCCTTTTCCTGTTTTGTTGTTTTTTCAGTAGTTCTTTAAGGTACCTTTTTGTTCCCTCTCTATGGGATTCTACGTGTTTACTTCTGTATTTTCTATTGCCCTGTATTTTCTTAAGGGAGTTATTTATGACCTTCTTAACATCCTCCATCGTCATGATAAAATGTGAACTTAAATCTAGATCTTTCTTTTCTGGTGTCTTTAGATATCCAGTTTTTGCTTTGGTGGGAGATTTGGGCTCTGATGAACCCAAGTAGTCTTGATTTATGTTGTTTGATTTCCTGTGCTTCCCTCTAGCCATCATCAGGTTGCTCCTGAATTTAGCTTGTCTTGCTCTTTCTGACAGTGGCTTGACTTCCTGCTTTATTGTTTTTTTTCTTTTTATTTTTACCCTGTTATGGGAACAGAGTATTCTGCTCTCATGTGTGCAGTTACTCCTCTCCACTGGCTTTAAGCTGTCCTTGTGGGCAGGAAGCAGAAGGAACTTCCCATATTTCTCCTAGGACCTTCTGTTTGGTGAGGTGGCATAGAAGGAACAAGGTGTTTTCCTCTTGAGTCAGGAACTTGGCAGAGTGTAGACTCCTCTGTTTTCCCAGGAGTGTCTGCTTTACTGAAGGTCTAGTTCCCTACCCTCAGGATTTGGGGGCAGGGAGTTGTTTGACCAGTTCCTTTCAGATCCAGGCACAGTCTGGCACATGATACTCCTGCAGATTTACTCCTCTTATATTCCTGTGTCCAGAGGCACTGCTCTTTTGTCTTGGGCCAGAGATGTGGGAAATGGAGGGCAGAAGTGGCAGTCTCTGTGCCTTGTAGGCTCATTATTGCCCACACCCCTGGGTTATCAGCTCTCTCTCCCACAGCATCTGGGAGCAGGGAGCTCTGGGTCAGGAGTAGTAAAGCTCAGGAGCCAGCTAGAAACTGGAAATGCCTTCTCCCAGAGGAGTTCTGTTTTTTCGTGTCCTGAGTCCACCAATCAGGTCACTTAGAGTAGAAAATTTTGATTCACCTCTGGTCTCAGGCCTGAAGACGCTCCTCGGGCTGACTTTCAGCTCTCTATGAGAGCTGCAACCAGAAATGTTCTGCCCCTACTGCTCCTAGGTCCCTATGCACAGGAGGCCGAGATGGAGCAAGGTGTTTGTTTTTTTTTTCTTAAGTCAAAAATGTGAACAGAGTTCTCAGGGGTTTCTGCCCCTCTGATGGTCTATGTATTCCCCACCCCACACGAAATTTGGGTGTAGGATGCGGTTTGGACAAGTTCAGATCCAGGTGCAGTTTGGACTGCAGGGCTCCTGCAGCTTGACTACTCCTATATTCATGTGTCCAGAGGCACTCTGCAGTTTCCTCTTGGGCTAGGGATGTGTGCACCGGTGGTCAGAAGTGGCAATCTTTCCTTCCCTATGGTCTCAGTATTGCCCACTCTTCTGGGTGATCAGCTCTCTGTCCCACAGAGTTTCCAAAGCTGTTTCAAATGTTAATTCCCTATCCTACAGTTCTCCAGTCTTTCCAATTCTACTCCAAAGTGTGTTGGAGAAGACCTCTCTGGTCAAGGGGATGTAAAACAGGCCCCATCAGACAAAGAGGGCTGCAAAAGTTCTTGTCTTAAAGGTAATCTCAGTGATTTCTCATGTTCTACAAAATGATTAAGTCCTGCCCCCTCTCCATATGAGACTTTACTACCTTTGCCAGCTGTCAAAGCAGGGCAGAGAGTTATGTCCACTCACAAAGATAGTCAAAGATGTCCTCCATCTCCACCAAAGTCCCTTCTGCAATCTGCTTCGGGTATAATGAGTTTGAAACCTGATTCTGCTGACTAAGGGGAATTCAGAGCTTCCCTATTAAACCAAGAGGAGCTTCAGAGTCCTCCAATATTAAAAATGGGCTTAATTCATCACTTATGGTCCAAGGGGTACAAAATACAGTCACAAATCCCCACGTGAACCTCATAAGACACGTACAAGACCAAGCAGAGACAAAACTTTCTGCATGTACACCATTAGATCAAGGACCATTTCCAGTTTCAGAAGGGGCTCTTGAGAGTTCCACACCCACTCAAGATGTGGAACAAAATTCTGAGTTCACTCAAGAGACTCTTCTTCCTTCTGCACATAAAAATGTGATTTAGCACCCTCAACATCTCACCCAGTACTTCTAATGTCCCTATAAAACAGGGATTTATTCACATATCCTCTACCACCGAAAAGGATCCTCCCGACTTGTCATAAGGGCCAAAAGAGTCAAGTTTATCACAAAACACAGTCAATGAACCATGCAGACTCCATATTTATACAATGTAGAGAGAAGATAAACCATTCCCTACCTCCTCAGTGGACTGGAGTCATTCTTTCCTAAAAGGAGAGGCTCCAAAATGTTCCACATATACATCAGAGATGCTAGAATTTCCCAAAGTTGACCAGTATTCCCTGAGTAATACTCTATCTTATAAAGAGACTGTGGGACAAGAAACATCTACAAAAGGAATTCTACCCACAGTCATATCTTTAGAAATGGCTTGTGGTTGTGACACATGTACAAAAGATGTTCTAGGACATATTCCATCTGAAGAGAAGGTTACGGATCCAACCATATGTGAACGAGAGTCGGGAAACATGGTAAGCAAACACCAGTGTCTGTAGGATCCTCGACATCTGAAGAAATGGAATCCTTGGATTCCATTTGTGCAAAAGAATGCATACAACCTCCGCAAATTTCACAGTAGGCTATAGGAACTTCCTTATCTCCTCAAGATCTTCCCCAACTAAAGAAGATGTTTCACACTCTTCCAAATGTGCACAAAGGGTTGTCAGTCCTCCTTTATACCCACAAGCAGACTCAGAACATCTGCCAAATACCCAAAAGGTTCTGGATTTTACCTAATCTTCTGAAGGTTCCTTGGAACCTGTTTTGTTTATCAAGAAGCGTAGGGATCCTGACACTTCTATACAAAAGTCTGTTTCCTCTTCTCCAGTAGAAGAAAATTTTCATGGAACTTCCTCAATTACACAACAATATCTAGAATCATCCTTATCTGCTGCATGAAGCTCTCAGACATCTCACATATGTCCATGATGCTTTAGGAGAAGTCACATCTTCAGAAGTAGCTCTAATACCTAACCCCCATTCTGACATCACAGTCAGGATTTCTACACATATACACAGCACATTAAGACCTTCCTCATCTGAGAAGGATGTCTTAGGATCTACTGCATCTAAACACCATGCTTTACAACTATGCCCATCTACCCAAGTAGATTTATTTCACATGTCCACTCTGGGAAGAAATAGTCGACTATCTCCCTCTACCAAAGTGGACCACAGGCCTCCAGTTTCTAGAAACAAAGGGTTAAGATTTGATCCTACTGAAGGAGTCTTGAGAAATTTCTCCTCTAAGGAAGACAGTTTCAACTTTCTCCCTTCTGCTAAAAGGGAACTTGTGCCATCTTCTGTTCTCAAAGATACACCAAAAGCTACAACTACTCCTCAGTTTTGTCCCACACCTTCTCAACCTATCCAAAGGGCCTTGAAATTTTCCAAAAATGATGAAGTAATTTTGGAAAGTTTCCAATCCTTACAAGAGTATGCTGGACATTCCATATTTTCCCAAGATGCTCTCGTAATTCCTCCTCCAACCAAAAAGGTATGTTCACTGTCTGCCCTAGAGTTTCAGGGAATTTCTTCACCACTCTCGAGGGCTCCAGAAAGTGTTCTACATCCTCAAAGTAATTTGTCAATGTGGAAATTAGATTTCAAAAATACAAAAACTTTTTTATATATCCAATGGTCTGAGGGAAAGCCCACACTGAAAAAAAATCAATTAGACATTGTGCCATTAACCAAAGTATATCAGAAAAATTCCATGTCTTCTAAAGCATCTAAAAAACAATCTGGTTCTAGCATTTTTCCTGGGAAACATTTACCATCAGCCAAAAAATCCCCAGGAACATCAAAATCTAAAAAGGGGTATCTAGAAACTTTTCCATCTGCCCAAAGGTCTTTAGGATGTTCAGCAACTACTCCAAGAGCTCGGTTAACCTAGAGAACAAAAGAACTAAAGCCATCCTACCAGGGTGTTTTCCCAAGAAACACATATTTCTACTTTTCTATTATACCATGACAGAAGGCCATCTTCCTTCTCCCCATCTCTGATCTCTTCATCCTATTTGTCCTCCCTCCCAAATGGCTCTTTACTCTGAATTAGAGGCCAATTAGTAAACCATAGAAATATGGAAGGAATATCTGAGAGGCAGTGGCTGACATGACAACACTTGTGACATCACAGATGAAGCTAGGGCTCCCCATGATACCAGAGATTTTTCAGGCAGGGCCTAATGATGAAGTCACTGAGAACTGCCATGGCCTACCTGCTGAACAGCTTTCCTTACATTGACCAGATTTGGAGGTGGCCTCTCCAGGAGTGTCTCCTGTGACACAGTAGAAACCTTTACATGCTACATCTCTCTAAAGCTAGAGACTTCTCTCTGCTTCATTAGTGGTTACATGTTCTGAATGAAGAAAGTTAGTCAGGGGCTCGTCATGGTTAGAAATGATCTAGGATAACGTAAGGAAGGAGATTCTTCTGTATATTAAATTTTTCTCAAGTCCAATCCTGTGACAATAAGTTCAATTACCTAGGTTTTCTCTGTTCCCCAGGTGCCAGTATTTTCCCTACAGACCTTTAATGAGTGAATATTGTGCTACATTTTCTGATTGTACATTAATTGACAGTGCACATTATATATATTCCTGCATGTGTACTCAAAAATTTCATTTTTTCCAATTCCATTTTTGCAATGAATTTAGCAACAAACATGGCCCAGCTATAGAGTGAATATAACAGTGTAAATATTGTGTACCTCTTTCAAATGATAAACTCCCAAATCCTTATTTTACCCAAAAATTACCAGACATTACTAAACATGGACTATAGAATGTGGTTCTGTAGTTCTATTAGATATCAGTTCTCTAATATTTACCTTCCTGTGGTCCCAGGGCAATACTTGAAGGTTTTGGATGTTTTACCATGATTCTTTCTTCAGACATTATATATATTCCTGAATATGTACTCAAAAATTCTGTTTTCCAATTGATTTTTTGCAATAATTTTGTCAACAAAGGGGGCACAGCTATAGAGTAAATATAAAAGTGTAAATATTGTGTACCTTCTTCAAATCATAATCTTCCAAATTCTTATTTTATCCAAAAATTACAAGACATCATTAAAGCAAAGGACAGCATGGGCTATAGAATGTTTTTTTTTAGTCCCAGTATATATCAGTTCTCAAATATCTACCTTCATGAGTTCCCAGGAAGAGACTTGAAAGATTTGGATGTTTTAGTATGATTCTTTCTTCAGGCCAAACAAGATTCAGGAGCATGTGCAGGATTAGGAATGGCTTGAGGTACAGTGAAACCTCAGCTTCATTAGATTCATAAGGACAGAAGAGAGTCTATTTGGCACTGCCACTTGTGGATTCTACTTTCTTGACCATGTTTCCAGGAATCCAGATAAAATTCCATCTAACCTCATATATATATATATATATATATGTATGTATATGTGTGTATGTATATGTATATGTGTGTATGTATATGTATATGTGTGTATGTATATGTATATGTATATGTATATGTATATGTATATGTATATGTATATGTATATGTATATGTATATGTATATGTATATGTATATGTATATGTATATGTATATGTATATGTATATGTATATGTATATGCATATGCATATGCATATGCATATGCATATGTATATGTATATGATGTATATGTATATGATGTATAGATATAGATATAGATAGATACAGATACAGATACAGATACAGATATATATATATATATATATATATATATATATATATATCCACCAAAACTAGATAAGATTGATGAAGCTTATAATTGCATGACTTGAAAAAACGGATATAGGTCTTTCCTGAGAGACACAGCTAAAGCATATCAAATACAGAAGTGAATGGTAGTGGCAAACCAGTGAAATGAAAACACATCTCTGGTTGGTAGGTTTTGAGAAAGGATTACAAGAGCTGAAGGTGCTTTCAATCCGATAAGAAAATCAATGCCGACACCCGCGGATTCCAGCCCGCAGCTGCTTTCTGCCCCCAGACCCTGTGAGAGAGAGACCCAACCACCTGGTCAGGTGGGCACTCCTGAGGCTGCAGAGCGGAAGAGACCACCAACACTGCTCACCCCTGCCCACATCCCTGGCCCAAGAGGAAACTGTATGAGGCCTCTGGGCTCCCGTGGGGGAGGGCCCAGGAGCGGCAAGACCCCTGTGCCTGAGACACCACCAGAACCAGAAGGAAACAGACCGGATAAACAGTTCTCTGCACCCAAATCCCGTGGGAGGGAGAGTTGAACCTTCAGAGAGGCAGACAAGCCTGGGAAACCAGAAGAGACTGCTTTCTGCACACACATCTCGGACGCCAGAGGAAAAAGCCAAAGACCATCTGGAACCCTGGTGCACTGAAGCTCCTGGAAATGGCGGCACAGGTCTTCCTGGTTGCTGCCGCTGCAGAGAGCCCGTGGGTAGCACCCCAGGAGCGAACTTGAGCCTCGGGACCACAGGTAAGACCAACATTTCTGCTGCAAGAAAGCTGCCTGGTGAACTCAAGACACAGGCCCACAGGAACAGCTGAAGACCTGTAGAGAGGAAAAACTACACGCCCGAAAGCAGAACACTCTGTCCCCATAACTGACTGAAAGAGAGGAAAACAGGTCTACAGCACTCCTGACACACAGGCTTATAGGACAGTCTAGCCACTGTCAGAAATAGCAGAACAAAGTAACACTAGAGATAATCTGATGGCGAGAGGCAAGCGCAGGAACCCAAGCAACAGAAACCAAGACTACATGCCATCATCGGAGCCCAATTCTCCCACCAAAACAAACATGGAATATCCAAACACACCAGAAAAGCAAGATCTAGTTTCAAAATCATATTTGATCATGATGCTGGAGGACTTCAGGAAAGACCTGAACACACTTAGGGAAGCACAGGAAAACATTAATAAACAAGTAAAAGCCTACAGAGAGGAATCGCAAAAATCCCTGAAAGAATTCCAGGAAAACACAATCAAACAGTTGAAGGAATTAAAAATGGAAATAGAAGCAATCAAGAAAGAACACATGGAAACAACCCTGGATATAGAAAACCAAAAGAAGAGACAAGGAGCTGTAGATACAAGCTTCACCAACAGAATACAAGAGATGGAAGAGAGAATCTCAGGAGCAGAAGATTCCATAGAAATCATTGACTCAACTGTCAAAGATAATGTAAAGCGGAAAAAGCTACTGGTCCAAAACATACAGGAAATCCAGGACTCAATGAGAAGATCAAACCTAAGGATAATAGGTATAGAAGAGAGTGAAGACTCCCAGCTCAAAGGACCAGTAAATATCTTCAACAAAATCATAGAAGAAAACTTCCCTAACCTAAAAAAAGAGATACCCATAGACATACAGGAAGCCTACAGAACTCCAAATAGATTGGACCAGAAAAGAAACACCTCCCGTCACATAATTGTCAAAACACCAAACGCACAAAATAAAGAAAGAATATTAAAAGCAGTAAGGGAAAAAGGTCAAGTAACATATAAAGGGAGACCTATCAGAATCACACCAGACTTCTCGCCAGAAACTATGAAGGCCAGAAGATCCTGGACTGATGTTATACAGACCCTAAGAGAACACAAATGCCAGCCCAGATTACTGTATCCAGCAAAACTCTCAATTAACATTGATGGAGAAACCAAGATATTCCATGACAAAACCAAATTTACACAATATCTTTCTACAAATCCAGCACTACAAAGGATAATAAATGGTAAAGCCCAACATAAGGAGGCAAGCTATACCCTAGAAGAAGCAAGAAACTAATCGTCTTGGCAACAAAACAAAGAGAATGAAAGCACACAAACATAACCTCACATCAAATATGAATATAACGGGAAGCAATAATCACTATTCCTTAATATCTCTCAATATCAATGGCCTCAACTCCCCAATAAAAAGACATAGATTAACAAACTGGATACGCAACGAGGACCCTGCATTCTGCTGCCTACAGGAAACACACCTCAGAGACAAAGACAGACACTACCTCAGAGTGAAAGGCTGGAAAACAACTTTCCAAGCAAATGGTCAGAAGAAGCAAGCTGGAGTAGCCATTCTAATATCAAATAAAATCAATTTCCAACTAAAAGTCATCAAAAAAGATAAGGAAGGACACTTCATATTCATCAAAGGAAAAATCAACCAAGATGAACTCTCAATCCTAAATATCTATGCCCCAAATACAAGGGCACCTACATATGTAAAAGAAACCTTACTAAAGCTCAAAACACACATTGCACCTCACACAATAATAGTGGGAGATTTCAACACCCCACTCTCATCAATGGACAGATCATGGAAACAGAAATTAAACAGTGATGTAGACAGACTAAGAGAAGTCATGAGCCAAATGGACTTAACGGATATTTATAGAACATTCTATCCTAAAGCAAAAGGATATACCTTCTTCTCAGCTCCTCATGGTACTTTCTCCAAAATTGACCATATAATTGGTCAAAAAACGGGCCTCAACAGGTACAGAAAGATAGAAATAATCCCATGCGTGTTATCGGACCACCACGGCCTAAAACTGGTCTTCAATAACAATAAGGGAAGAATGCCCACATATACGTGGAAATTGAACAATGCTCTACTCAATGATAACCTGGTCAAGGAAGAAATAAAGAAAGAAATTAAAAACTTTTTAGAATTTAATGAAAATGAAGATACAACATACTCAAACTTATGGGACACAATGAAAGCTGTGCTAAGAGGAAAACTCATAGCGCTGAGTGCCTGCAGAAAGAAACAGGAAAGAGCATATGTCAGCAGCTTGACAGCACACCTAAAAGCTCTAGAACAAAAAGAAGCAAATACACCCAGGAGGAGTAGAAGGCAGGAAATAATCAAACTCAGAGCTGAAATCAACCAAGTAGAAACAAAAAGGACCATAGAAAGAATCAACAGAACCAAAAGTTGGTTCTTTGAGAAAATCAACAAGATAGATAAACCCTTAGCCAGACTAACGAGAGGACACAGAGAGTGTGTCCAAATTAACAAAATCAGAAATGAAAAGGGAGACATAACTACAGATTCAGAGGAAATTCAAAAAATCATCAGATCTTACTTTAAAAACCTATATTCAACAAAACTTGAAAATCTTCAGGAAATGGACAATTTCCTAGACAGATACCAGGTATCGAAGTTAAATCAGGAACAGATAAACCAGTTAAACAACCCAATAACTCCTAAGGAAATAGAAGCAGCCATTAAAGGTCTCCCAACCAAAAAGAGCCCAGGTCCAGACGGGTTTAGTGCAGAATTCTATCAAACCTTCATAGAAGACCTCATACCAATATTATCCAAACTATTCCACAAAATTGAAACAGATGGAGCCCTACCGAATTCCTTCTACGAAGCCACAATTACTCTTATACCTAAACCACACAAAGTCACAACAAAAAGAGAGAACTTCAGACCAATTTCCCTTATGAATATCGACGCAAAATATTCAATAAAATTCTGGCAAACCGAATTCAAGAGCACATCAAAACAATGATCCACCATGATCAAGTAGGCTTCATCCCAGGCATGCAGGGATGGTTTAATATACGGAAAACCATCAATGTGATCCATTATATAAACTAACTGAAAGAACAGAACCACATGATTATTTCATTAGATGCTGAGAAAGCATTTGACAAAATTTAACACCCCTTCATGATAAAAGTCCTGGAAAGAATAGGAATTCAAGGCCCATACCTAAACATAGTAAAAGCCATATACAGCAAACCAGTTGCTAACATTAA